>NW_022757146.1:0-636 GCF_011630105.1 Anneissia japonica
CGCAACGACTGTTTCAGAATAGATGAGTAGCACATAAGATTAATATGCATTCAAATTTTTAAAATTTAGTGGCAAAACGGGGGCCCTCTACTGGATCCACCCCTGACCACTGTGATGTTTTAGATCCTATTTCAGAGTCGTCAGAAAAAGCGTTGTCATACCTAAGTGTATACCTCTGATCTCCCTCTCCTCTTCTTTCCACTTCCCCAAGCCCTTTAATTTGTTTGTTCCACACGTAGGGTATACCTGTGTTTGCAAATTGCATTGTATTTCAAATACTAATACAGTAAGTCTATACAAAAAAAACCCCAAAAAACAAAAGTCTGGAGGTCAATTTCAACACCCAGTGTAATGAAGGTAGACATGCCTATTTTTCAAAGCCAGTACAGTATTAGATATGGACACACGTGGGGTAATTCGTAGGGGGTGGGGTACGGGCTGAGGGTGAAATGTGAGAGGAGGTATACATGAAGTCGAGTTACCAACTGTTTTGGCATACTGTATACTAGTACTGGAAATACAACGCAATTTGTGAAAACAAGTTGATGTGTTTATGGGCATAGAGGGAATGGAGTTGATGGAGACATGGCCGGCGGAACCGGGGGAAAAATATATAATGTCCAGGGGCGGATCCAA
>NW_022757147.1:0-680 GCF_011630105.1 Anneissia japonica
TCTTTAGCTATTTTTAAACCACTAGGTGAAGATTACTCCAAGGTGACACCATAAGTGTCTACAGTTTGTGCTTTCTTCATCCAGGCCAGTTGTACCCATAGTTGGCTACTCTATTCAAGAAACCTTGCTCTCATTTTGACATCCAGTTCTGGGTCAGCCAGGACATCTTAAACAACACGAAAGTCTTTCTGACAGAATAGTTTAGTTGAACTGGAAAAGTTTATGATTAGGTTATGATCATATGATTGATCATAAATCAAGCCCACCAGAGGGCAGCAGACTGGTTCACAACACTAACAGACACTTAAGTATACTTCATATCAAAGGTCAACTTCGTTTGCATATATGCTGCATGCGTGTCATGATGTGCACGTATGTATGCGTTAATATTTGAAATTCTCGAAATCACTTTTTGGCTAATTCAAAGCCATGTTTCAGGCCTTTTTGAGCATATCAAACTGTTCTGAAATTTTCATGCTGTGCACAACCAACGGGTCCTGCGTATCACTTAATTTGTCGGTGACGCATTTAAACCTAGTTTAGTTTATTGTTATATTCTTAATCAATGTGGTTGTTTCATAAAATCAGAAGCCTTTATAGGCTATGTAGCTAATTCAGTTACCTATCTAGTCAATAAACTCAGTTGTTTTTATAGTGCTTATGCTCCAGTCAATCACAGT
>NW_022757148.1:0-1104 GCF_011630105.1 Anneissia japonica
TATGGGATACACACATACATTAATAAGATCTCTATGGTTGTCAAAGATCATGAGAATTTTTTTTTGGCGCTTCATTTTGACTAATGGTGATGTGATGATGATGAATTTTACTAAAAGTGTCATTTCTGGCCATCTAGAGGTATTATTTCCTCAAATTTTCTCAGCTCCAACCATTGTGGGGTTGGGGTGGGTGTCGACTTACAAAATGCCCTCCCCCTCCACCTTTCAAAACAGATCTGTGCCCTTCCCTGGGTATGACATTAAACTCCATCGATTCGGCTGTTTGTTTTTAGGATATGATCTGGTTTTTCATGTCCATTTTTCGTGATTATGACTATTCTGGATAAAGAATGTTTTGAGCAGTGGATTCAAGGCACCCCCCCCCTTTCATTTTTTTGAGGAAAAAAAAGGAAAAATATATTCAAATTGAAGTGCGAGAGTGTAATTTCCGGCCATCTAGAGATGCCCTAATCATAAATTTTCTTACCTCAGCCCCAACCATGGTGGGGCTGAGGTGGGTGGTTCCTCGGTCTGTCAAAGTCTCTCCCTGGTTCACCTCTCTTTCGAATTCCTGGATCTGCCACTGTTGATTTATTATATAATTATTTTTTCGCTTATTTAAAATGCGTCTACTGCAATTTTCACTTTATCCTCTCAAACAGTCCTAAGAACGTTCAGAGTGCGCTACTTCACAGGGGGATTCGCCCCCTTGACCCCGCCGGGGTCATACGTAATTCGCATAACGGCTCCCCCCCTTTCAAAATCCTGGCTACGTCCCTGTTATCATCATCATTGTCATTCTCATCATCATCCTCATTACAATCATCATCTATCATCATCATCCTCATTACAATCATCATCTATCATCATCATCCATCATCATCCTTGTCCTCATCATCAACCACATCATAATCATCCTTATTAATCATCATTATCAATCCTCATCATGAGGATGATAATGAAGAGGATGAGGACGACAAGAATGAAGATGAGGATGAGGGGTAGATGGGATGTTTCTCATCATTCGTCATCATTAACTCCATCAACATCATTCTCATCAATCATCCTCATCATTATCACGATCACCCTCATCAACGACCATTA
>NW_022757149.1:0-2417 GCF_011630105.1 Anneissia japonica
ATATTTGCAACTCGTTCAATCGTTTTACTTGTATAGCTTGTATTCCACTATTTGCATTCACACCTGGGCTGTGTATATATTGCCTTGGTTTGGCTCTGTAATCATTAGTGGTCGTGGGACTAGTTTGGGCCCTGCCTAAGCTGGTCGAACGTTTCGTTTGGGTCTGTACCCTAGCTAAAATAAGCCTTTGAAACCCTTAAATTGTCTAAATTTAAAAACTGTCTAAACACTTTAATCGTAGCTCGACCACACGCACTTTGCTTTCGTCGGGAAAATCTGACCCCTTGTCGGAGGGATCGGAACCCCCAGCCGGGGACCTCGCCCCCCCCCCTCCCTCGTCGGATAAATCCTGGCGCCACCCCTGACAAACAACCGACGCTGAAGGCACTGTGGGCGTACCATACACGAAATATTATTTCGAGGGAACGAAATAGTATTTCGAGGGAACGAAATAGTATTTCGAGGGAACGAAATAGTATTTTGGGGGAACGAAATAGTATTTCGAGGGAACGAAATAGTATTTTGGGGGAACGAAATAGTATTTCGAGGGAACGAAATAATATTTCGAGGGAACAAAATATTATTTCGAGGAAACGAAATCATATTTCGAGGGAACAAAATGATTTTGTTCCCTCTAAATGATTTCAAGGGAACAAAATAATATTTCGTTCGAACGAAATAATATTTCGTTTTTCGTTCGAAATCATTCCTGATGATGACATAATTAATGTCGAAATATTGAATCCCAACACGATGGCGTGTATTTCAATACTTGGATTATGTATTATACTTTCTTATCTGAGATTAATCAGTGGACCTTTCGGAAATATTATTTCGTTCCCTCGAAATGATTTCGTTCCCTCGAAATACTTTAATATTTGTTTTAACCATGTCCCTTTAGGGGCTCTTTACTCAAGAAATACGGGTTTTGTGTTTTCGGGGGCCAGTTTTATACCAAGGTTTAACACTATAAAGCGCCTAGAGTGTAAGATCTTAATCTATTGCTTTAGAATGACTCCATTATATTTTTGGATCTTATTCATTTAGTAAGTTCTGGAGTAATTTTGAGAAAATTGATTATGAAAATTTGGTTAAGTGATACCATTGAAAATCTATCTTTATAGGCCTGAATCATAAACTTATGCCTTGGTATTCTTGTATAATATACTCTATTATTGAAAGCAAATGGACAGATTTGTAATACATTGTATTACAAAGATTTATAGAAATGGCATAACCTTCCTCATGATATACAAATTATTGAAAATATAGTAAATTTTAAAATGATTGTTTACACCATTTTGTCATTCATCATTGAAATTTTGTTCCATTCGTTTCCTCTCATTGCACGCCTCCACCTAATGCAATGCATTCATGGGTTGAAGGAAAATTGACTGTTTCATTCTAAAGAAAGGTACGGTACTTAATTACCAAATTGTTGCAAGGCGTTTTTGTTAAAACTTGTACTGATAGAAGAAAGGAAGGTAATTTTTTTTAAATAAAATATATAGTAGGAGTTGTAAGTTTGATTGTTCCATTCATAAACATTCATTACATTTATACCACTTTGTTAAATTGTGTATGTTTTTATTGTAGTTATTTTATCAATGTTTGATAACCGATACAATTAATTGTATCGTTTTGAAAAAGTTCATGCATCTTTACACTTGCTATATACAGTATTATAAACTACTTAATTATTGTAGACATTTTATGAATGGATGATTTTATGTCTAATGAACTGCAATTCACATTTCTTTAACAATAATTAGACTAGCTTAATAAAATATATAGTATATAGTAGGAGTTATAAGTTTGATTATTCTATTCAACTCATGACAATATTCTTCTTATTGCACTCATAAACATTCATTACATTTATACCACTTTGTTAAATTGTGTATGTTTTTATTGTAGTTATTTTATCAATGTTTGATAACCGATACAATTATTTGTATCGTTTTGAAAAAGTTCATGCATGTTTACACTTGCTATATACAGTATTATAAACTACTTAATTATTGTAGAGGAGCATTTACGTCGCGGCCCATGTCAGGTATCCATCCTACCTTGCGAATCCTTCTACCACACTACGTAAGCAAGATCATACACACTAGCTACGTAGTGACTCGATAAGAAAGACGATAACAGCATGTAGGCCTACATAGATAGTTAAGACTTGGCTTGTTTTATGAAAATAAATTTAATATGAATTACAGAATAATACTTTGTTATTTTTCTATGTATTTTTTCTTTACGAAGGATATACTTAACAGCTATGTACTGTACACTAATAATACTTGAAAAATATTTTTGTAAAATCTACTACTGTACTAAACGATCTTTTGAGCTGCACGTGACGGTTAGAGCTGTTGGTGGCGCTGTTTTAGTTTGAATCGAAGGATTGAATCACAGCC
>NW_022757150.1:0-790 GCF_011630105.1 Anneissia japonica
CACCCCAGTGATTGACAAGTTTTATTGATACCAGCAGAAAGTAATCCTACTTTTGTAGGTGGTAAGTTAACCTCTTTCTTGATATCAAATTTTCTGGATAAACGTAATAATAAAGGTAGTTTAAACAGTACCAATTCACGTTCCAAGGTAAGAAAATTGAAATTCTGCCAGAAACCAAAGTGTGAAACAATGACATTGGAATCAAAGTAGATTGCAAAGCATATCTAGCTGCTGAAATGAAGTAAGACGTATTTTATCTGCAAAAACCGTATTCTTTTTTGGTCCGGGAATTTGTATGAATTCTTGCATCATCTGAAAAGGGCCTCGTTTTTTTAATGTTTTACAGCTTTGTTGCAACTATCTTGTTTTTGTTTGCGTGTTGATACTCCCGAGAATTCTTACGAGATCCTATGGACTTCGTTTATCGGGTTGTGCGTAAAAGTCGCAATTGTTGAGATTTCATTAAAGAACTTAGAAATTAACATAGGAACTTCATATTTTTAATACTATATTGTACGCCCAACAATAACGTAAGCACCAATGAATGCTATAGTCTTAATGTCAATCAAATTTAACTATTGACCAATAAGAACAGTGCTTGGAGCACTTGCACGTCCCACATGTTTACATACTTTTACCACGCTTACTCTGTAATTTTGTGGGAAATTAACAGCATTCAATGGTACTGCTTAGCAGAACGGACCATTATTAGTAGTCTACCTAACTTGAGACAATGAATTAAAAACATAATTAAATCAGCTTAAATTGAGAATTATATTAAATTAATTTT
>NW_022757151.1:0-1484 GCF_011630105.1 Anneissia japonica
TTAGAACCCCTATTCAGGGGACGCCCTTATATAGGGGACACTTTTCTGTGAAACGAGGGGCCATATATCGTTTAACACTACAGCCAACCCCTATTTAAGGAGACGAGGACACTTAATTTTTTTTATCATTGTATCACAACAACTACAGCAGTCTGAAAGTAAGAAAAATTCATTCAACTTCATATTTAACACCTTTAGAGCAATAAACCAGAATTTTCTCCCCGGAATTCTTAAAGTAAACATTGGTATAGGCCTACTAAATGTGTCAATTTTTACCCTTAACTGTGGGGATTTCGTTTCCTTTGTTTTCAGTTATAAGTCCTTGGTCAAACTGGGTTTCGGCAAAGTGGAATTTAGCAACTGGGTTTCACAATTTTTGAGTCGGCAATTTGGCATTCGGCAAACTTTCGGCACAACGGAGTCAGCAATCTGGCATTAGGCAAACTGGATTTCGGCAATCTGCCCTCGATACAAAAATTGTACATGTCAATATTTTTCCCCTCTGAAGCCTGGATATGGGTAACCTCACGTTATTCGAACACTAGAACGGGATTCTTGCAACGCCGCAACACAGGAGTGCTACATTTTGACATTTTGAGTGCTTATCCATAGAGTTGGCTTGAACTCTTACCTTAAGAACCTTACTACTCAACCAATTGACTCTTGTGACTTCCATCTTTCCCCCCCCCCCCCCCCCCAAGGACTGTTGGGAACTTGCTGTGTAAGCACAATGTCTTGTGCAATGTCTTGACAGGAGTTGTTGACAAATTGTTGGTTTGTACTTTCTTGATTATTTGATCATGTTTAGCTTTTTTCACAGAATTACCGAAGTTACAATATGTTATAATATTGTAAGCTTTTTTTTTTACCAAAAATTCTTTCCTCCAAAATGGCCAAAATATTTGTATACAAGAACGTCACTTTTCAAGTTTTAATCAATGAAAGCTTTTAAAATCTTTACCATGAATGTTGGACCACTTTACTAGCCAAAAAGCATGGGGAGGTGATGGTTAGACATTAACTTTACAATTAGGTCTAGACTGAAATTTTAAAAAAAACAAAAAAAACATTCGGTTCGGCACTGAATTCGGGTTACTCGTATTTTATTGCACTTAGTGCATGCCATACCAAATTCAATTGGCGTCCCATACTCGTTTTCTTATATTTCATCTCTAAATTAACTTAGTCGTTGGTGGCGCTGTCCAGGACGAGGAAAAAAAATAAGGGACTTGTGTCAAGTCTATTCGTGCAGTATCATGTTTGACAATAGCCTTACTATGCCACTTGTTCATTCAGTGTTCGGCAACTGTCAAAAATGATGTTTGTTGAGATGTTATCAACTTGCCCACTTAACATTCTTGCAATTCTTTAAAGTTGTTTAATGATATTTTGAGAAATGTGCATTGAAACCCTCCCCCACCCCCACCCCCTCTGAATTGGAACCAAATACCATGATGTAACATCATCATGACCATATTTAGGCA
>NW_022757152.1:0-849 GCF_011630105.1 Anneissia japonica
CTATTAAATATAGGGGAAAAGTCTTCCTATTTCTATATGGTGGTCTGGGGCGCTGGACTAGGCCCATACTTACAACATGGACAGGGGCGGATTTAGGGGGGGCCGGCCCGGCCCCGGCCCCCCCTTTTGGGAGGTAAAAAAAGAAAAAAGAAAGAAAAAAAGAAAGAAAAAGAAAAAAAAATGATAGCCCAGAACGCCTCAAATGTTATTTTCGGGCGTACAGAACACAAAAATTTCGCGGGGGCATGCCCCCGGACCCCCTAGGACATTGTTGTCTCGATCGGCCCAAATTTCGGCCCCCCTTTCGGCCCCCCTTTTGGACATCTCTGGATCCGCCCCTGATGGACCTATTAATTTCATGCTTGCAACAATAACATTAACAATACAAGGCGTAACATACATATGAGGCTTAGGCCTGATCCTTTTGTTTTACTATTACTATTGAAATGGTCCCCATATTGTCCCCAATAAAAAAAAAATTAAAAAAAAGGAGTCCAGGGAATACAGTGGCAAATTACGGTAAATAAAATTAATGTGATTGGATTGAGTTTTGATGAATGAGGAATCGAATAGGAAGGAGGTCCGAGACGAATATATCGGGGAATAGACCAGTTTTAATCATCTAATACCTGTGAGGCATTTTTAAAATTTTCCCAATAAAATGGTTTCTAGTATTACCATTTATAGACCATGTCATTAATATATCAGTATGATTTTCATACTGTGTATCGTCCAAGCCGTATCCACTTTGATTAGCATTTTTATCGGAAGGCATTAGACAATAAAAAAAAAAAATCACAAAATTTGTCTCCCATGAAGTGAAACGATGAATTTTTCGAGGGCCTTCAG
>NW_022757153.1:0-700 GCF_011630105.1 Anneissia japonica
TATGCTCGTTCGACCTCAACAGGGACTGCGGTGTATGCGGCAAGCCTTCCGTGCTCTGGTGGAGGGTCCTGAGAGAGGACTGTAACGAAAGTCGCCTGTACGCCGTGATGATTTTCGAAACGAACGAGCCGACGAGGAGGACGTTTCACCTCCTCTACGAACTGTGCAATCAGCCAAGACCGATCCTCTTGAATTCGATCTGCGAAATCTCGAATTGCACGCGGAGGGAGTTGAGACCGAAGATCGTCGCTTGCTCGCAATCCAACTCCTTGTGGATAGACGTGACCCTGTGTTTAGGCACCACCGGAGAGACCGTCAGAAAAGGGTACGCTCTGCGTCTGACGGACGGATCCGTCGGAGACGTTCGCGCTGCCGACATAGCCGAGTCTGTCCGACAGGAGATACTGTCTCTTATACACATCTAGATGTGTATAAGAGACAGAGATGAGCTTGCCGTTCGGACACGCGTGGAGGATCTGGCCAATCGTCTGGCGTCCGTCGTACGCCACGATCTGGCGGAGAGGTGGAAGAAGGATTTCAAGTTGCGATCGCACAGAAGCATGAAGGAACTCGACCGAAGGATAGAAACAGTCGAAAAATACATGGAGAACGATCTGGCGTTGAACGAGGAACAAGAATGGTTGTTCTACAATCCCCTCAGGGAGACTTCGGTCGTCGACAAACCCGTGTCGCCGACCAA
>NW_022757154.1:0-1126 GCF_011630105.1 Anneissia japonica
GGTGGGAGGTCGTGGAACCGTTCGACTACTCCGGAATCGAGGAGTCGGACTTCCTCTCGACCGACTACGTTTTTCTAGACGAAGAACCCGAGTTCTTCGAAAGTAATCGACTGAGCAAGGGCGCGTTGACGCGACTTATTCGGACCGAGGCAACCGGAGTCGACGTGAGAGCGATGCGATTCGCGGTCGAAAGAAGGGACGGTCCCCTGGATTCGGATATCGCGAACGTCGTAGCCTCAAATCGGTGGAACGTCCTGCGGACTTTGGAGATACACGACACCGAGGTCACTGACGCCTTCCTGAACGTGCTGCTGAACAACTGCGACACGTTGGCGACTCTGAAACTTGACGGGTGCGTGGGACCGACATTCGCCGAAGTGCGCGTGACTCTGAAGAACACGCGCTGGCACCTGCTGCTATCCGGCATGGACGTCGATCCCGAAAAGTTGGTGAATGCCGTGCAACCTTCAGGTCCGGATTTTCTCCAACATCACTTTGAATATTTGCTGTTGGATCGTTGCATATACGATAAAAGATCGCTGATATCGTGTATCATTGATCACGGGTGGTTTCACGCGTACTTGAGAGACTCCGAAACCGAAAGTTTCATCGCAGCAAGATCATTCGCTTTCGAAATTACGTAAACACGTTTCAAGAAAAAAATGGACACAAAATACGTTTTTTGTTTTTTCTTTTGTTTTTTTAATTTCTAACTTTATTGATGAGCAACAAAATACTAACATAAATAAAGTCCTTCGTTATTACGAATATTCAAAGTGGAAAAAATATTATGGAATCTACAATTTCCGGGTTGGATCTCAGAGTGCTGCTGTCATCATGCGAAGAAGGGATGCACTGTTGCATCGACTGCTCCAGGTTGGTGGGCACCGTGTGCTTCTCTCGAGGGTCCAAGTGCGATTGCGAAATAGTCAAGTTTCCGATTCCGAACGGCGATCCTTCGTTCTTTCTAACGGACCTCCTTCCGACGGTCGCTCTCGTAGCGAAACGCATATCGCCATTCTGCGGTTCCCTCGTCGCGGACGTTGTCGCACCGGGTAGCACCGTCTTCCTCGACGTCCGTCACGTGGATTGGTTCACGGTTCAGCTGATCAGCATGTCGGACGAC
>NW_022757155.1:0-10461 GCF_011630105.1 Anneissia japonica
AAAGACATATGAAAGCTGCATACATGTGATGTACCAATGAATGTGAACATTGTGGAAAGAAGTTTCTTCAAAGGGGCAATTTGAAAAAGCTTCTTAGGATTAACACAGGAGAGACCATTTGAATGTGAACATTGTGGGAAGAAGTTTAAAGACCGTAGTACTAAAAGAGTGGAAAGATATTTAAGCAAAAAAGGTTCTACAAATTACTGTATGAAACTGCATGCAGGTGACCCACCATATGAATGTGAACATTGTGGGAAGAAGTTTCTTTATAAAAGCCCTTGGAAAGTACTCTAAAGAGCACACACATGTGAGACTCCATAATGAATGTAAACCATTTGGACAGATTTACAAACATTTGCAACTTGAGAAGACATTTGAAGAATTACTTCATATTTTAAAAAGTAGAAAGCAATAATAATAATCAAAGTAGAATGACAGGACATGTAGTCATATAAAATACATGGGACATGTGACAGGATCGAATTTTCAATCTTTTATATTTTCAGTATAATATATTATTGTTCTATTTTCTGTTATTTTGTCATTTTAAACCATACTAACCAAACACATTTTTGAAATAAAGAGATATTGTGACATAGAAATGTTTTAATTTTTCTCAATTTGCTACTTTGTTGTGCTTAAATTGGCCGACGCCACTCAACGGGAGACGTATCGTAGGTGTGCGCAATTGAAATACCAGCATTATGTTGTCAATCGGCAATATAGGAATGGAGTAGTGAAACTACAGTCCCTGTGTCATTATGTACCAATCCGCTATAAAGCCTTGCCCCTTGAATATTTTGCACACTGTCACACCTTGACGATTTAGCCAGCGTATGCCGACGTATTGCGTATGAAAAATGTGTTGAATACGCTGGCGTACGTTAAATAAGTTATTGGTAAGTTACTTGTAAGTTAAGAGCACGCTGATGCATGCTGGTATACGTCGTAGCATGTGCATGCACTAAAATTTTCGACGTAGGCCTATGGCTCGTTCTGCATACGCGGGCCATAAGTTGTAGGTAGTAAGTTATGCGATCGTTGACCAGGGGTGGATTCCCTCTTTTGGATAGTCAAAAAAGAAAAAAAATAAAGAAAATAAAAAAAAAAAAAATTATCGCCCAAAAGGCCTCAGATGTTATTTTCGGGTGTCTAGAACACAAAAATTTCGTCCCTTAGGGTATTGTTACCTCGATCGGCCCCTTCCTGGGCCCCTTTTTTTTTGGACATCTCTGGATCTGCCCCTGTTCGCACACGTTAAGCCCCCCTCCCACCTAGGTTTATTTCACCTAAGAGTCATACGATTTTTACGAGTTAAAACTCGTGATCTTTGGAAAGGACCTATACGAGCTTATTACGTGTTAGCTACGAGTGAGGTACGACTTTATGGAGTTGGTTACGAGTTATGTACGAATTATGCCGAACAGAGCACCGAGTTAACTACGAGATTATTACGAGCGTAACAAGTTTGTACCGAATTAGATACGAGTTAGGTACGAGCCAACTCGGTGCGCTCGTACTCGTTTTTGGGTGCTCGCTAAACTCGTAGATGACAAAACCGCTGACGAGTATCCAGAGTAGTGTACGAGCTAGGTAGGAGTGCCCCGAGTACTATACGAGCTACCTACGAGTTCTTCGAGTTTACTACGAGTTATCTACTCGTGGGATAATTTTAAACATGTTCAAAATTAGCGCCACGAGTTCAGAGCTGCTACGAGTAGGTAAGAGTCCTCTCCGAGCTTTCCGAATCGTCCTACGAGTTTTTGCCGAGTTTGTCGAGTTAGCAACTCGGCATTCTCTTGTAACTCGTATGCTGAAAAAACCCCTAGTGGGAGAGGGGCTTTACTTGTAAGTAGGTTAGGTGCAAAGAACAACAGCATATGTAAACTTGTGTGTTTATACACTGAAACGGTCCATTATGAATCAAAAATAAAATAAAAATTCTTAAGGTGATGTCTCTACATGTCCTATTTGTGTATGAAAAAAAGTGTGTGTAGCAGGATTAGAACCACAGCCTCTCACTATCAAGGCGAGTATCATACCATACTGCAAATCTAATCTAGCCTCTTTCATACATCTGAATTATAAGCTCACACAGTGAAAAAAGTTCCTGTAGTCGTTTATAAAATAAATATATCCTGTAGGCCTCTATGTAATATTATCCTGTGGCAGATCCAGAAATTCAAAATAGAAGGAGCCCAGGGAAGGAATTTCACAGATGGGGTCCGCGGAAAGGCGCACACCCCTCCAAAAAATAGGCTACTCGCGCTTCCCAATCTCCCCCTCCCCCTCCAAATAAAAATTACGGTCAAGTAATTAAAAAATACCGGTATCTTATTTTGCGAGTTACAGCCTTTCATCTAATCATTGAGTCTCCCCCCCCCCCCACCCCCCCCCCCCCCCCACCCCCCCCCCCACCCCTCACCCTCACCCCCATTATTCCCCCTTTTGTTTCAAGACTGCTAAATACGCAACTGCGGAGTCTACACCACCTCAGACCCAGTTACGGTGGCAAGAAAATTTATGCTTAAGGCACCTATAGATGGACGGAAATGGCACTTCACATTTAAATTTAAGTATAGTTCTCTTTTTCTCCATTATTTTATGTATATGGTCCATAAGTAAGTTAAATAATTATGAATTTTGAATCACATTCTGAAATGTGAAGAAATTGCTTATTCAGTAAAAAAAGTTAATTTAAGGGTTAATTGTTTAGTATACCGAATTACTATAAATACGTTTACACTCTGTGTTAGCCTCCTGTCTTATTCTTTGTAATTATGATTATGGATGTAGTTTTTGGTATACAAAGAAAATTGTAAAAGGAAAGTCACAATCTTCTCAAAATAAAGTAATGATGTATTTTATTTTCGTCGGAAGCATTTTGCAAGTGGTCCGGCCATTATAAAAAAGGAGGAAGAGGTGGTTAGCAAATTTGGCTTTTAAACTGCAGACCCATTTACTCCCATCCAGGGTTAGTGGGGTGTCTGAGTGCATATCCACCTCAGCCCCACTATGGTTGGTGATCATTGAAAGCAAATAAAAGAAGCATTAGACATGATTCATATAGTACATTGGGCTTTAATTCGTAATACTACTGGAAATAGTCCAAATGAAATTCTCACTGGGAACATCTTCCTATCCACGAAGTATCGAGAGAGGAATTTTACTTATGTGAGTTAGATTTTCGTACATTTCGCAAAATAAAGGAAATATATTTTTTTTAAATGGTGAGGCAGCAAAAATGGATGCGACAAGAGACTAGTATTTCTTTTTTTACTTGGCCTTATATAGGCCTGTTGTTAGGAAAATATTTGGGAATATTGTTTTTGAAAAGCGATCTTTCTTAATTTACTGTACTCCATAAATTGTAAGGAATTGTTTTACTGCGGCACTGCCATATAACCTGCATTCCTGGAAAAGGTCACTAATTCGGACCAACGGGCCTTCGAACCAATGGACCTTCGGACCAAAGACCCTTCGGACCAACGGGCATTCGAACCAAAGACCCTACGGACCAATGGGCCTTCGGACCAAAGCAAAAACAAACGCATGGTGGATTTTGGTTTAATATAACATTAAAAAGACATTGTAATACGAACATTATCAATAGAAGTGAGAAAAAGTGGTCCGGCTTACGACGGCCTTGTATTTTTGGCTCATAGGTACCAATGAATTTTCAAAATTAAACTGATCAACTGATGTAATCGTATTGATTTTAACATTATTTTTAGCACCCTCGATATATTTTCTGTTTGTATTTGCGCCCTCTTGCGTCCCTTCGCTAAGTTTGCTTTTTGCACGTGGGTTTTCATTTAAATTGAGTACCTACCGGTAGCAGGTCCCGAAGCAGGTGCAAGTCGAACGTATTGTTCGGGCATAGCTTCTACTCATACTGATTGTAGATGTGATATTTTGGGTATGTTTCTATTTATTTTTAATATTTATGCTTGCTGATACATCTGTAATGTTTCATAGAGTTGATAGGCTTACGCAGGGAGTTATAAATTGAATACTCGGGCAAAGCCTCTTCTGACAGGCGTGCTTGCCACGTCTGGGGTCGCGTCTGAGATTTGTATTGGCCTATTCTATGGCGTGTCATACGCAGCAAAAATGTTAAAATCAAAATGTAATTGTAAAATTCAATGTCTAATTTATCAAAACGTAGACATAAATTCCTCAAAATTTAGATCTAGTGTCCCAAAATTAACTTCCTAATTTTACAAAACGTAGTTCAAATTTTCCAAAATTATGTTGTTCTAATTTCTTTCAAAACCAACCAAGCATGACTGGTTTGATTTACGTTTTACAATAACACTAGATATGCGAAATGTAAATCAAAACTAGTCAGCCACTGCATGACGTGGGCCTGTTCCATTAATGATGGGGGAATCATTTTTCGCTGCAGTCCAGTGCTGTGAACAAAAGTTAAATAACATTTGGACCTGTTGTCAGGGATGTCCTGGTACTGTAGGTTTGGCTTGGAGTATGGAACTAAATTTTAATGGAAACATAACATATATCTGCCGAATCGCGGCCAAACTGATTCCCGGCCGAAAAATGTGAAAATGCATGCCATTATTTGTTTTGTTTTCAGAACTTCAACTTAAGGATTTAAATTAAATGCGAGAAGATATTTGCAGCACAATGTCAGAACAAGAAGCACATTTGCGTAACGCTGTGAATCCTGAAATTAAAGTTGAACCAGGTTAGTTTTATTTTCAAGATTACCAAAGGACAAGATAAAATGTTTTTAGCTTAGATATCTCTTAGTTATATATTTTTTTTCATATGTACATTAGCAATTACTGTATTAAGTCAATGTTTATTTTTGCCACTGTGGTAAAAAAAGTGAAAAACATGATTCTAATCAGATTTGAATTCCTAACAAAGCCTCGTGGCCCAGTTTTTAGCATTAAGCTGAACAGACAGCAGAAGGTTTTTGGTTCAAGTCCAGTATTGTCAATATCGTGTATCATAATTCTTAATCACCTTAAAATGAATGCAACTCCTAATAAGGAGACACAGGATATTTTGACCTACTGCAACGTAATTTTAGTGTTATGCATTGTTGGACAGAAGGCCCCCTGTACTAGACTATAGTTTTGCCCCTGAGCAAAGACTGGAGCACATTATATTTTAAGTTATAACAAGATAATCTGAGATTACAAACCCTAGCCCTGATGCGTCATATCTATACTGAAAAAATAATGGCATTTAGTTTTACGCCGGCCGGCCAGCCAGACCACGTCATCATACTGTAGGCCTTACGTGGAAAGCCCATCAATTGGGCACAAGTTTGCACGCCTTTAGGCTGCAGGCCAGAATTTGACACAGGGTTGATTCGCTTGAGTAGACCCAGTCTAGAAAAACGACTCGGTCAAACAAACTGCTCGAATTGGCGCTGTCTAAAATATATAAAAATAACATTCTAAAATCTGCATCTTACTTCCGATCAGCACCAAACTCGGGGAGGACCGAGATACAGTTACATAACATTGTTAAAGTGTGAACATTTGAAGTAAATCAGTTTTTGTGCTATGCATCCGGAAGGACACGCGTCACATCACACACACGCACACTCAGACTGAGACACACAGACACACACCCATCATCTCTCCTTCGGAAAATTGAGGGTAATAATGTTTGTTTATAATTATTATTAGGCAGGATAATATATACAGGTGAGATAGGGCCTGTTTCTGCAGAGTCAAAAAAATGCGTGTTTTTAAACGGTTATTAAAAAACATGTTTTTTCCCCAGTAGAAACGGACCACAAAACAAAACACTGTTAGGAATGCGTTCTAAAAATGTGTTTCTTTACATGCATTCAGAAAACGCGTGTTTTGTAGTACACTTTTCAGCTGCAATGCAATACTTTCGCAGCATACGCTGTAGCTCGCAAAAAGTAAGGTCAGCTTCAACTTCCGTTGGTGACCGTCATTTAAGCTCCACCCACTTGCTAATGCTCGCATTACTGTGTTTTTATTAGTTATGAATACGTTCAGAAGGAATTTAACCGTTTATGAAAAACACGTTTTTGGCGTTATTCAGCAGAAACACGCCCTTGGGTAATTCTTCGCTAATGTGCTATTTTAGAGGTTTAGAAATCATGAAAAAAAAAAGTTTCAAATTTGTAATTCTTTTATTACACATGTCACCATTATGCCATATAACAACTATAATAAACATTCGGCACAATAATTAGGGCATTTTAAATGTTTATTTAAGCATTCAATTTTCAGTGCTGTAAGTGTAACATAGCAAATATTTAAAGAATCATCTTCATCACACTTTTTTGTGACGGAGATGATGATATACACATAGATGTGAATCTTAGTAAATTTAAAAGATAGATTGCATTATTTAAATATAGGAAAATACACATTGAACAAACAGGTTTCTAACAACATAAGTCGTGTCAATTACCGTTTTTATTTTATAGCCGTTTTTTAGAAAAGAAAACACCAAGGAATCATCTTTTTACTTTTAAAATATTTATATATAACTTATGTTCAAAATTGCATTAACGCAATAAAAATAAAATTTCCTTTAATATTTTAAAATTTATACTACATTAAAACAGAGGGACTGGAAAACGGCACTTTACTGAAGAATGACACTTTAATGAAGAATGACCCCCATATTAATACTCTTTTACAATGGGGTTGCAAAGATAAAATACTATAAAAAACATACAAGAAGCTACCTAAAACAATACAATACAAATAGTATAATATAGTGCAAAACTATTTTACGCTGGACACCAACGTGGTATTTTTGAGTCCAGGTTTCAGGGCCATGAATTACAATTAACTACAATATGGTAAAAACTATGGCTATGATATCACTTGGTTAAAAATTTTCCCATGTTGGACACCAATCCGGTATTTCTGTGTCAAGTTTTCAGGGCTGGAATTTTGGACAATCAATAATATAAAGACCTGGAAAATATCATAGATAATGGAACAAATTTAGAAATCGGAGAAAGTGTTTCTTATAAGTAATTTTGAATTTTAAGAGACTGATATTCTTACTTGTTTCAAACATTTGCTTCAGCAATTTTTAAAGAACCATTTATTACAGAGCAGTTTGAGTTTGGTAGATAACGTTAAGTGAGTGGGCGTATGTTGTGGAATATCCATGCCGGTCAAAAATCATTTAAATATTGTTATACACAAGAGGTGCAATACCATTTATATATTTACATATTGTACTAATCATGCTAGGCATAATCTCTACGTTCATTAAGAAGTTTCCAATTTTTTGTTTAATAAGATCAATCTCACGATAATTTGTACAATTAAAATTATTTGTAACTATTCTAGGAGGAGGTTTTTGTAACCAACCATAACAGAGTGTTTATATTTTTGTTAGACAGTTCCCCAAACTGAAATTGCATAGTCCATGCAAAGTAAAGTTATTAAGTTGCAGTGTACAAATCATCTTTTGGCTGTAAATATGTATTCATAACATTTCCGGCTAAGTAATGGTGTAATTAACGTTCCTGCAACATTGTGTTGCCAATTGGTTGATTCATTTCAATATTTTTCATTCCAATCTCTGTTGTAAATAGACTGCTGTATTAATAATTTCCAACTAGTAACATTGTTTTTTTGTTTTTTTGTTTATTTTCTAGGCCAGTGCAGTGTTTTTGATAACTATCCAGAAAGAAAAGATGGTTATGGTTTTTTTAAAAACGGTTTGCCAACAATTCCATCAAAAGTAAACACTGTAAGTTCATTTCTAACAACTAAAAATGAGATTGAAAATAATAAGTGTATGGAATATGAGGATGACTGCAGAAATGTGTTTAGTGAAGAACAATTTAAGTTTGACAGTTTAATGGAACATTTGAAATTTAAAAATGAACCTCTGGAAAATAAATGTGAACATGAAACCCACTGTCAATGCCAGTCTTTTGCAAAGGAATTTAATCACAGAATTAAATTAGGAACACATTTGATAATACATACAGGAAAAATTCTCAATGAATGTAGGAATTTAAACGCACATTTATGGAAACTGATAGGAGAGACATCATATGAATGTGAACATTGTGGAATGAAGATCAATCAAGGCAAGAGTTTAAAGATACAATTAAAGAAACATAAAGGACAAGTAGCATATGAATGTGAACAATGTGGAAAAACATTTACCCACAGGGACAGTTTGAAAACACACTTAATTACACATACTGGAGAGAAGCCATACGAATGTGAACATTGTGGAATAAAATTTACCCAAAGTAGCAATTTGAAAGAACATGTAAGGATACACAATGGAGAGACATCATATGAATATAAACATTGTAAAAAGAAGTTTAGAAAGAGTAGCCATTTAAAAACACATATAAGAATACACACAGAAGAAAGGCCATTTGAATGTGAACATTGTGGAAAGAAGTTTATTTCTGGTGCCGCTTTGAAAAGACACCTTATGATACACACAGGAGAAAGGCCATTTGAATGTGAACATTGTGGAAAGAAGTTTATTTCTGGTGCCGCTTTGAAAAGACACCTTATGATACACACAGGAGAAAGGCCATTTGAATGTGAACATTGTGGAAAGAAATTTACCCAAAATTGCCATTTGAAAGAACATGTAAGTATACACAATGGAGACACACCATATGAATGTAAACATTGTGGAAAGAAGCACAATGATAAACACGATTTGACAAGGCATTTAACGATACACTCAGGAGAGAGACCATTTGAATGTGAACATTGTGGAAAGAAATTTAAACTAATTCGCCATTTGAAAGCACATGTAAGGATACACAATGGAGAGACGACACCATATGAATGTAAACATTGTGGAAGGAAATGTATTAATATTAGCCATTTGGAAAACCATATAAGGATACACACAGGTGAGAGACCATTTGAATGTGAAAACTGTGGAAAGAAATTTATTCAAAGTAGCCATTTGAAAGCACATGTTAGGACACACACTGGAGAAACACCATATGAATGTAAACATTGTGGAAAGAAATTTACCGTAAGTAGCAATTTGAAAGCACATGTAAGGATACACAATGGGGAGTTACCTTATCAATGTGAACATTGTGGAAGGAAGTTTAACCGAAGTAATATTTTGAAAGCACATGTAAGGATACACACTGGCGAGACACCATATGAATGTGAACATTGCGGAAAGAAATTTACCCAAAGTAGCAATTTGAAAGTACATGTAAGGATACACAATGGAGAGACACCGTTTGAATGTAAGCATTGTGGAAGGAAGTGTATTAATAGTAGCCATTTGAAAAAACATATAAGGATACACACAGGTGAGAAACCATTTGAATGTCAACATTGTGGAAAGAAATTTACTGAAAGTGGCAGTTTGAAATCACATTCAAGTATACACACAGGAAAAAGACCGTATGAATGTGAACATTGTGGAAAAAAGTTTAGAAATAACAGCTATTATAGAAGGCATTTAAGGATACACAGTGGAGACTTAAATTATGAATGTAAACATTGTGGAAGGAAGTGTATTAGTAGTGGCAATTTGAAGAAACATATACGGATACACACAGGAGAGAGGCCATTTGAATGTGAACATTGTGGAAAGAAATTTATTTCTAGTAGCAATTTGAACGTACACTTAAAGATACACACAAGAGAAAGGCCATTTGAATGTGAACATTGTGGAAAGAAGTTTATTAGTAAAGATGCTTTGAAAAAGCATTTTACAAAACACATAGGACAGAGACCATAGTTATGTGAACATTGTGAAAAGTAGTTTAAAGACCATATTACTATGAAAATGCATGTAGCCATACATACAGACATATCAATGAAGTAATGTAAACAGTATGGAAAGACATGTAAAAGCATAAAGTGTCTTAACAGACATACATGAAGATAAATGGATGTGACATACCTTATATGAATGTGAACATTGTTGAAAGAAGTTTTTTTTTTATAGCCTTTGAAATTTCTTTTAATAGTACACTCGGGTAAAACTCCATATGAATGTAAACCATCTGGACGGAGATTAAAAGACATTAGCAACTTCTGAAGTTGCTAGTGTCTTTTAATCTGTACGGAGATTAAAAGACATTAGCAACTTCAGAAAGCATTCCAAGAGTTTGTGGCGCACACAAACAACTGGCACTTTCCTGTATCCTATGTTGAATAATTTGTTCTACTAAGAGAAACCTATGTTGAAAAAAAATTAGGAAAAAAGTGCAGTAGGAAGTAATAATAATAATAAACCAAGTAGAATGAAATATAGTCAGATATCAAATACATGTGGCATGACAGCAAAATAATAATGCTTGTCCTGTGAAATGATCTACATGGTTGTGAGATATTTTAAAACTTTAGATTGGTATTTAATATTATTCGGTGTTTTCATTCCATGTTTTTGTAATCTGTTTATATTTTCAATATAATTTAATTCCTTCATATACATTTTCTGTGTTTTTGTCACAATTAACTACCA
>NW_022757157.1:0-1158 GCF_011630105.1 Anneissia japonica
TATGGAAGTGGTCACCAACATTGATTGAAATCAGCCCAACCGTTTGGCAGTAGTAGTGTCTTACAGTGTTGCCAGAAGAAAACAGAACCCAGTCAGGATAACAATATGTTGTATAAAGGCCGTTATCACTGGTTTATAATCGACGCATATAAGCAACCATGCATAAGTTGAAAGATCTTTGTTAAATTTAAACAAAATAAATTTAATATGCAAAATACATACTTGAGTTTGGACGTATAACTTCAACATTAGATCCGTTCAAACAGGCTCGCTTGACTTTATTAGTTTGTACTTCTGTCCAATAAATGTACTTCTCTACCGGATCATATTCCACTCCTCGGAGCCCTCCTTCGATGGTGATTGGGAAAGGAGTTAGGTCAATATTCTCTTGGCTCGGTGTATTAATAAAAGCATAATATATTAAACCTTTAGCTCCATCGGTTGCGAGAATTACATACTCTGCATGTATTAAAAGAAAAACAGATCGTTTAAATTACAACAAAACGAATATGGTTGGAAAACTAGAATAAAGAATAATGAGAAAAGAGGTCAATGATAAAATTAACCTTTTTCAAAAATATTTATAATAAATAATTCAATTGGTTTTACATTATATCAAATGCATTATTCTGCAAAACTGAATGACAGATTATGCTGATTCTCATTGATCTTTTTAACATAATGTAGTAATGTAATGTAAAACAATATAATATATAATAATATTACAGTACATATATATATATAAATAAATAAATATATATATATATATTTGTCGATCGTTTTGTTTATCTCTTGTTTATCATTTAATTTCTGTTTTTATTTGATCATGGACCTATTAATGGTTAATTCCGATGTTATATTAATTCAGTAGGCATGACGCTGAAAAGAGCAGGCACTCCCGAAATATTCGTAAGTATAAAAAATTACACATATCCTGAAAAAACGTCAACCGCCTATTATTTTTTCTCGACTTGGTATGAATGTATGTATGTATGTATGTATGTATGTATGTATGTATGTATGTATGTATGTATGTATGTATGTATGTATGTATGTATGTATGTATGTTTGTATGTATATATGTATGTATAATTATCCAATGTATTTTAGTGCATTATTTTTAGACATGACTGTCCATCATTATATTTATTATATTTC
>NW_022757158.1:0-907 GCF_011630105.1 Anneissia japonica
TAACCATATGTTTTTTATTTTGTTGAAACGGAATAAAATATAAGTTAGCCGTTGATGAGTACTATTTTATTAATAATAAAAGCTTTACAGGGTTTTGGAACTGATAAAAGGGATGTAACATGTACTGATAATGTTGGCAGTGATATTCTCTCTTCTCTTCCCCCGCCTCCCTGTTTGATCTGGAAAAAAAAATATGTACTAAGTGAAAGCAATGAGAATATACAGGGGGGAGGAGGAGGGAGAATTAATTTTTTGAAAAGTGAGCGTAGTACTTTAATAGTATCTGCCAAATAAATACATGTCTCTCAAATCCTTATTGGTTTTTTTTTTACCATCCTGGTATCTCTCTTGTTTTTCTTTTCCCCTCCCTCTCTTCCTCCTCCTCGACAGAAGTCAGTTGAAATAATGTGTAAGAACCATGAGTCCCCATGGATGTGGTGGACAAAAAAAAAAAATAATAACATTAAAGAAAATTTTGGTAGAGGAGGAGGAGTAGGAAGGTTTTTTAATATGGATGATTCTTGATTGATTTGTGCTTCAGAGGGTAGAGGATATTTACTTAACCATAATTTTTTTTATTTGTTGAAACGATTACATAGCATAAAATAAAATGATAAAAATATATAAGTATGCTGCTGATGTATAAAGGGTAACAGTATTACAGGTTTGAGAAACTGATAAGGGAGATGTTACATGCATGTATTGATATGGTCGACATTTATTCCCTTTATTCTCCCCTCCCCTTCCTGTTTGATCTGGAATTGGTTTGATTTAACAATGCAAGATACACCCATATCTGCATAGAGTGTAGATTAGGGGACAGGTGATAGCTGATAGGGTCACTTCCCCAAATAAAATGATCATATAAAATAAATAAAAAAACAAAAAAACGAAAAAAAAAAAAAAA
>NW_022757159.1:0-692 GCF_011630105.1 Anneissia japonica
ACACGCTATGAAAAAAAAAAAAAAAAAAAACAGCGTTAGAGTTTAAGATGTTTTTATTCAATGGCATAAACTGTCATATTAAGCTCACATTTTTATAGTATATTCAGTAACGTAAAGCCTTAAGATTATCACTGTGTACTTGAAATTCGATTAAGAATAACACGTAAAAATAATTCGTTTATTGATAACATGCCATATGTTTTCTTAAACGCGAAACGGAAATAAAATATTGGTAGATTGATTACTAATTAGCTACACTATGTCTCTATTATATATGTATTGATATTACGAATTTCATATTCTCTATAATGTTTTTACTATATTTCACATTGTGTTGTTATTATTATGAAAGTAAATAAAATCATATGTGATTGTAAACAACAATCAAATAGATCTTAAAATATAAAACTTTTAGCGTGTTATGAGAAATGAAGAATTGCTGACTGTTAGTAGAGACTGGAGTATACAGCAAAATAATAGTACGAGTTAAACAACATTAGCCTTACCTTCTTCACAGTTATCTCCTTTGAAGCCCGGGGGACAGATACAAGATCCGAATTGAGCAGAACACACGCCCCCATTATAGCATACGCGGCAGTCGATTTTACAATCGGAAAGTATAAATTTCCCACGAGGACACTCTATACAATCATTTGGAAAATAAACTAGTTACATGTATGTCTTTATTTGAA
>NW_022757160.1:0-607 GCF_011630105.1 Anneissia japonica
TTAATAATTTATCTTAATGATGATGTAAGTGTATTTTTAATCATTTGATGTTTTTTATGTGTCTTCGTTTCCATCTTGTACATTTCAAAACTTAAATTATATTTTCAATAAATATATATTGAATTGAATTTGCCATCACTATATTTTACTAATTTCTGATGTCCAATGACCTAATGTCTCCAAAAACTTTTCATTTTGAAATGTACAAGATGGAAACCAAGACACCTGTCTCTTATACTCTTATGACAGTCTTATGACCATCACAATTGAACATTGATTTGATTGCTGACAGTCGATTATTGAACATTGAATGGATATTGATTATACATTGATTATTGAACATTGATTGGATTGCTGAACATTGAAAGAACATTAATTATACATTGATTATAAATCACTGTTATTGGATTGGAATTTATAAGTAAAATGGAAATTAAAATTTGAACAGGAATTTAAGATGCTATTTAATATGTTAGAAAAGATCACATTTAAATGAATAACACAATCACAATTTTGACTTAAAACGTTTTATTGTTCTCATGTTAAAAAAAAAAAAGAAAACCTAAGTCGTAGCTGGCGGCAACTTCTGGGAGAAGAGCCAAACAAC
>NW_022757161.1:0-2189 GCF_011630105.1 Anneissia japonica
CCGAAAACACTATGCCAGTCTACAACAAGCGTCGCCTAAATGTAATAATTAGCACGTTGAAATATGCTAGTAAATAAGTTTAACTGGGTTCGTAAATAATATTGGCCTCAAAATATTGTGGCTAAGACATGAGCCGATTAAACGTAGAAATAAGAAACCTAGAAATATAGTACAAACGCTGAATAGTACTCCAGCGTTGCGACATGCCGACGTTGGTACGAGTAGGTTAGTCTACAAACGTCGCCTAAAGTAATTGATTTTACCCGGCAGAACAGAACTCCGCTTTTCAGTTGTCTTAGGTGATAGTTTTTTGACAAACAATGACCTTTCAGAGGTCAAATTGCTGTCAAGAATATGAATTGGCTGCTTCGCAGCGAAAATACTTTCTCAGTGTAAATTTCAATTGATACCAATAATTTATTATAAATGTACATAGTAATATATTTTAAAATATATATAAAAATTAGTATTGAATTTAAACTTTTATTAGCTCAAAACAGACTGAAAAAACGTAGACAAGAATTTTAGAAAATAATCATGAAAAAAAAAAACAATTATTCAAAAACAAGTACAGTATAAGAGAATCTATAAGGGGTAATTTAAAGTAATACTGAGATTCCAGTGCACAAACATATCATTATTTATATACCAAACTACATAGGTTCCAGGCATTTGATTGCTGAAAAGCTGGACAATAGTTTCAGCCATGCCTAGCTAGCAGGGAATAGTCTTTTTGTTTTGCCCTCTTGCAATTCGCTCGTATGTCGTGCGATGTAAAAAATTATCCTAAGCCTTGTTGAGGGCGCGCTTCTACTAATTAATCAAATTAGACCTAATTTGATGACCTGGCAGCGGCTGACGATCGCTCTGCTGCACAAAGGGTGCACACTGTGTACTAGTACGTTAGGAATAACAACAGCAGAGTGTTCCAGATTTAAACTGGTTGATAAACGTAAGAAGTGTTAGTGAGTTCAGCAGCCAGCGATAATACGAACAAACAACTTAATTATGCCATCCGGTATTTGAAGAGTACCTTAAAGCCACAAACTGTGATTTATCGAGTTATCAAATGCGGGCCTCGATGAAGTGCTAGTGTAGTTCCACTACTACTAGGCCTAGGCTTCTCCACGACTCAAGAATGGGGAATCTATGTAGTGGTATATAAAACAAATATTTACTGGGAGTTTAATAGGGTCATAGTTCAAAATAATAGCACTTGGTGACCTGGAGGCTGTACTATGTCCCGAGATGAAGTCAAGGGACATAGCACAGCCTTCAGATCACCTCGGGCTATAATTTAAACCATGCCCCTCAACCCAGTAAATATTTGTATAATATTTTATTTTCAGACATAAGATAATTATCAATGCTCAATTCATTTTTCATCTTCATCAAACAATGCACAAGACAGATCACACCAGAATGCAATTACACTATGCATACCATAGGAAGTTATACAAGCCATACTATAAAATGTATTCATGTTTGTTACTGTATCTTATCCGAAGGAGTCATATTTGCGTCATTGTGTTATCCATGTACAGTTTGGTGAGAATTACCTGTAATGTTTTGCAACTAAAAATTAGAAAATATTTTCCGTAGCCAGTTAACAGATACAAAAAATTATACTGCTTCAATATTCTTGGCATAGAATGGATTGTGCTTATTTGGCCACAGATACTTAAACCAGCTCTCTCAGTCATAAGCTGGTGTATTTAAAGGCCAACATATTAAATAAACAATTAGCAAATAATACGTAGATGTATGGTGCTACATGCTACAAGCCAGTCAATGATAGACATAAGGGTGCTTATATTTCAAACCGCCGTCAAAGGATGGATGCATTCAAGATTTTGGAACTTTATTAAAAAGTAATTTAGGAATAAACTAGACTGTGAATTCCATATCTACACATATTTAAACCAGTATAAATAATTGTTTACGTAATGCAATGTAATGAAAATACATTTCTATTACATTACTATTTAAAATTTTGCTGACAATTTCCAATTTCTAGACTTAACCTTTACATTTTAATTCTTTTATCAATCAGATTCTTTATTATAAATCAAATTCGTTTACATTATATTGATTTTGTAATTATGTTTTGTACATGAAAGTGAATATTTAGTTTGTATTAACATTTTCCTGTTTACTGTCACAAAAAAAAAAAAAAAAAAAAAAATTCT
>NW_022757162.1:0-750 GCF_011630105.1 Anneissia japonica
TGTTACTTTTTTATTAATTAATAAAAGTAATTTTACATTACATTATTATTATTATTATTATTATTGGATTTTAAAATTTAGATTTTTAATGTAGGCCTACTATTATTTATAACTAAGTAATATATTTTGCAAATTATGTTTAATTATGTTATATTCTGGGATGTAGTTAGGGTGAACGGGGCCAACCACCCTTATAGTTTTCCACCCACCCAATTATTAACCAACTTTTCCATCCTTAAAATCCACTCTTATTATTTAGAGTTTATACCAATGCTATCACACTCCCATCCTTAAAATGTCTACCACCCACCCTTAGTTTTCTACAGACAACCCTGTATATTGTATACATTATATTGCATCCCCCTTTCACAATGAAATCATAATCATTTTTAGTGTGGTATAATTGCTCAGAGAGTCGCCAGGACAGCACTTGCTAGGTGTAGTATTTAGTGGGCAGGCTGAGAGAGTGTGCATTGAGGAATATTTGTAGTTTTAAATATACAGTTATTTCTTGTTTGTTTTTCCCCATAGAAATTTTGTCACATTTAAAGACGTTTCATGAATGCTGTTTTGTAATGCTGTAAAGAATACAGATGTCCTCAAGCTGGTAAAAGACTTCTGATTTGGAGTATCCATTGGTCTCTTCTTGTTTGAGAATGCCAGACGCTAAGAATACCGTATATGTTGTTAGGCAATAATACCACACCTCATCTTTAGAATATTCTGTTTACCGCCCTCTATGACATGTGA
>NW_022757163.1:0-740 GCF_011630105.1 Anneissia japonica
TCGGTAAGTCGAAACCAATAAACTATTGGATTCGCAAGCGAGTTAATCGTCATTAAGCAATTATATCCATAAAATAAAAACATGGTTGTCTTGGTAGGAGTCTTCGTTGTTGTGTACACAAAAATACAGCAAACCGGTCCCCACGTGAAAAATAACACTCCCACAATAATACAAAATGTTTTTAACAATTTTTTTGATTCTTCAACGTTGTGTGTCGATGAGGAAATTTTCTTTCGGTGGTTCTGAATACTTTTGTAAATTACTAAATAAATAATGCTATTAACTGCAATATATAGTATTGCTATCACTGGAAAACAAATATCACACAATTCAAATATACTTAGGGGTATGACAAAACCTGTCTGACTCACTATTACGATAATGACGGCAAAAGCACAAGATTTCCAAGTGACAATGAGATGATATCTCATCGGTGCCCACACAAGAGCGATGTAGCGATCAATAGCAATACATGTAATTGTACAAACTGATATCAAAAGCGATGACATTTGTACCGCCATTATCACCCAAATAAGTTGGTTCTTAAGTAAAAAAAATACGAACATGACCACAGTAAATAGAGAACTTGTTGCGTCAGCCAAAGCCAACAGACTTATAAAGATGTTTTGTTTTTTGCGGAGCTTCTTGGTGGCGATTATCAACACGACAACAAAGATGTTTGCAAGAAATGAAATTGCACAGAATACGTAGAGGACCGGCAGTACAATTGAAAAGAAAGG
>NW_022757164.1:0-894 GCF_011630105.1 Anneissia japonica
TGGCACCAGTACACTTATGGACGACCTGTAACTGTGTACACAGATCACAAACCCCTTGAGTGCATGGCCAAAAAATCATTGGATAAGGCACCAAGACGCCTTCAAGGCATGTTGCTACGAGTTCTGGCATATGATACTACTATCAAGTACATACAAGGAAGAAATAATCTAATCGCAGGCCCTCTTAGTAGATCTTTCATGCCTTATGTTAAGGGTCAAGAGGACTTTGAAGTGGTTCATGCTGTGCAGCACCTAGCCCTCTTGGAGCGAAGAATAATGGAGATTAAAAGAATTGCAGCCAACGACGAGGTACATCAATTATTGAAAGATTGTATCCAAGATGGATGGCCTGATCACAAGGACAAGCTATGCCAGAAACTAAAACCATATTTTAGTGTGAGAGACGAGCTAAGCATCGACGAGAATTTGGTTTTTCGAGGTCAAAGACTCGTAGTACCAAAGGAGATGAGACAACTTATCAAGAAAGATCTTCACATTGGTCACACTGGTATAGAATCAACCTTACGCCGAGCTAGAGATTATGTCTATTGGCCCAATATGAATGATGAGGTCAAGCAGTGGATAGAAAAGTGTGAAACATGCAATGAGCACAGTGTCTCCCAAGCACCAATGCCCCTAAAAAGTCATGAGATTCCAAATCGCCCTTGGGAGGAGGTCGGAATTGACTTGTTCCATTACAATGGAAAAGAATACCTGATAACAGTATGCTACTATTCAAATTTCTGGGAAGTAGACCATCTCCATTCTACAAAATGCAAAATCAGTAATCAACAAGCTGATAAACCATTTTGGTCGATATGGTATACCTGACACACTTATAAGTGACAACGGCCCACCGTTCTCCTCGGCAGAATTTACAGACTTCACTGTAAC
>NW_022757165.1:0-2738 GCF_011630105.1 Anneissia japonica
TCCTTTTCGCGATATCACGCCAAAAGGACAAACTACAATCGCAGTGCAAAGGTCAAGTGGCACAGTGCAAAACTAAAGTGGAGCAGTGCAAAACTAATATGGTGGCACACGCATTTTGAGTTTGCACTGCGCCACTTTAGTTTTGCACTGCGCCACTTAACTTTTGCACTGCGCCACTTGAATTTTGTACTGCGATTGACTTGACTTTTGGCAATATTGTATGGAACGCCAATTTAGCATTAATTTTTACTAGGTATGTGTCCTGGTTATTATTATTATTATTATTATTATTATTATTATTATTATTATTATTATTATTATTATTATTATTATTATTATTATTATTGTTATTATTATTATTATTATTATTATTATTATTATTATTATTATTATTATTATTCATATCCCCCAATAGGGAACCTCGGCCCCTGTCGGGAAAATTCTTGTGCCACCCCTCAAACTATATTTAGGCAAAGATAAACTAAAACAATAATTACATACACATTCGCAAAAGTATAGTGCAGCCCAAGAGGATGAATTTTTCTTTCTTTTATTGAATGTTCTTCTGGAAATTAAATCCCACTTCAGTAGTATGTTCTATCTCCTTTTTAAATCACCATTTACACATGTAATTAATTAGGATCCAATTCCTCGATCATCTACATCAACAATTGGATACTGAAATACACAGGTTTAATATTTAATACTAATGAATTTAATGAGGATGTGATATTATGAGTGTTGTGTCCATTCACCTTGGTCTTGTGTCCATTCACCTTGGTCATTGTCTATAGAATAAACTTGATATTTTGGATGACGGAATACCGTACGTCTCGTATTTTTCTGTATTCTTATTTTTATTTATTTATTTATTGCCATTTTTCTGCTGTTTTGATAGGCCTACCTTTAAACCCATACGCAACCGCCTTGTTGCTGCTATGTATGTTTGTTGTGAAGAACATTGAAGTTTGAATAAATATAGCTCAAATAATAAAGTGTTATTCGTATACCTAAAAAACGCACCCACAAAGTTTATCGTTGCAGCAAAGTATCACTGCACGTACCGTGAGCCTAAATCAAGCCTGTTTATGTTTTCAACTTCTTTGGATTTATTGGGCTTCTTCTTCTATTAAAATAATGTTACATTCGATTTATTTTTCTATCAATATTCATTTTTGGGCCTCTACTTGTTTTCTTTGCATTTACATGTTGTTATATGTATTACATGCCAATACATACTTATTATACGCACACACGCCAATCACTTTTATTTACTCGAGGGTCTCTGCGCTCAGTGAAGATTGTCGTTCCAACCAGGACACATAATTTCCTCACATCATACAAAGTTAAAATGGAAGACATTTTATTGTCACTTGGCCACTCCCAAGTGACTGTAGACAATTTCGAAAGAGAAGGAGTAAGCCTCGAACATATTTTATTCTAATAAATTAATCAGTAAAGTACAGAAATATAGACGATAAATAGGCCTAACTTACATTAGCCGGGTGCCTAATTGTCGAAGATAGGTCAAGGATAGGACTAGGTCTTAGTATTACGACCATAACACATGAAATAAACATTATCATTTCATATTAAGTTAAATAACGCCAAAACCCATCTAACTACGCCGCTGACCATTATTATCAGGCCAAATAAAATTTAAAAAAAAAAAAAAAAAAAAAAAATTGGCCCAACCGACGCAAATTTTACGAAATTCAGGGTCGGTCGGCATTTTAGCGTTTTTTTTTTTTTTTTTTGTTTTTTTTTTACTACAAAAGGAACAGTATTTTTTTTTCATGAACTTATAAGTCTGGAATATCCTTGGATAGGCCTAGGACTACCCTATTTTGGTGCATGGTAAGCAATGCAAATCCAAAATTGCTGTATTAATTAGACCTCTTTGTGCATTTTCTACTTTTAAGCGTAAAAACATTTTTTAGTTTAAAAAACGTTTCCCTACCGACCAATCTATTTTATGGATATTATTAAAACGTGGCCAGCACAATTTTTTTTTCTTTATTATTATCATAATATTTACAACGATGTAAAAACAAAACGCAACAGATTTTTTTTTTCAAACTTACCGCTGATATCACTCGAAAGGTCACTCCTTAATCGGTAATTACGCCGGAGGCTTTTTATGGAGCTTACGCTTACCTCCATTTCTTCAGCAATTTGTTTATTTGTATAACCCATCACTACCAAAGCTTCTAATTTGTCTCTAGTAGCCATGGCTGACAACTGTGCTATAGGCCTTTATTAGCGGTAGTAAAGATGAATAGAATAGATAAGCCTAGGCTGCGGTATCTACGACAAGTATGCCTATGATCATAACGTTCCTATTTGTGTTTTAGTCCCAAACTTTTGTGCTGTTGTTGTTTTGATGTGAAATTATTAAGAACAATTGAATTACGGTATGTGTTCTTGATTTTTTTATTCATTTATTTTATTTAGTTTAATTTTGATGCCAAAATTGGCGTTCCATACAATATCGCCTAAAGTCAAGTGGCGCAGTGCAAAAGTCAAGTGGCGCAGTGCAGAAGTCAAGTGGTGCAGAAGTCAAGTGGCACAGTGCAAAATTCAAGTAGCAGCACACGCATTTGGATTTGCACTGCGCCACTTTCGTTTTGCACTGCGCCACTTTAGTTTTGCACTGTGCAACTTTAGTTTTGCACTGTGCCACTTTCGTTTTGCACTGCGATTGTTGTTTGTCCTTTTCGCGATATCACGCCAAAAGG
>NW_022757165.1:2769-6432 GCF_011630105.1 Anneissia japonica
TTTTGCACTGCGCCACTTTAGTTTTGCACTGTGCCACTTTAGTTTTGCACTGTGCCACTTGACTTTTGCACTGCGCCACTTGTAATTTGTCCTTTTGGCGTTCCATAAAAATGAACAGATTGTGCACGCTGGACAGCGCAGTGTTTGGACGATTTCATTATCCGAAAAGGGTATATAAAAATCAACTTTTAAACGATCAATCATTATTGAAACACTATTAAAATACATTCCCAATCTATGCAGAAAACTGTAGAAATAAGATGTGTCCACTATGAAGCATATTCATTTAATGAATTTTAACAAGTCTTTGATACAGCAGAGAGCCTACCAGTATTTTCTTCAGTTCAGAAAACGAAACACGTACGTCAATTGCTTTTGCTCTTGAATGCTTTTGATAGAACTGAAAAATGACGAAGAAAATTGTATCCAGTTAGATTGTTTTTGTTATATAACTGACTACAAGACATTTTGATTCTGTGTCCGCTTCAACCTAATCGGTCGGATTAGTGTAAAAATAGTGTCAAAATTATAACCTTGTAAAGAAACGACTCCTCATAAGCCAACTCAAATCCCGATGAAAACACACTAATTCGTAATTCAACCCAAAAATGACGAGCCCAAGTATTTGAAAACAAATATTTTGTAAATTGTTGCAATAGCTACATTTATAGCTATATTTATAAACCGTAGTAAAAATCAGCTGATGTTTTTGAAGAAGCGCTAATGGTTAAGAATAAGAAATATGATGGTTTTCAAGGCGGCGCGTTTGCAGTTACGTAGACCAGACAAATTGATATGTACGTGTTCTAACTGGTGTTCTCTATTTAACAACTTCATTCAGTTTGATTCTGATCTTTAAAAGTATGCTACTAGATCTGCTAATCAACTTCATCTACTTCAACCTCGCACAGGATGCTCTGATCTTCAACATTCGAATCAGTGGTCCCAACTGTCTTGAAAATATACCTTACGAGAGAAGAGATATGACTAACAGAAAATCCTTTACTTATAAAATTACCTACTCTTATTTCAATTATTTTTTTTTAGATTTGTTATTCATGTTTACAGTTTCTGTGAAACAAATTAGGATTATCATTCACTCTTATGGGCCCTCCCACAAAGGTTTACATTTTGGTGAATGCCTTAATTGCCTCATTTTTTTTTCTTTTCTATTTCTCCTATTAATAATGATACTCATGTTTCTGAAATAAGTATTTCAAAATACAGTCAGTGTAAAAGTATATATATAATTTTACACTGACTGTATTTTGCTAACATTATCTATGAGTCAAGGTTAGTGGTGGACCACCCTTTTTCTCTTAATCTGGAATATACTGTATATGTCATATATGCGAAGTCCATGCTGAAAAACTTGCATGCCATACAATAAATAAATAAACCCCCAAAACAATATACTCAACTCACTAAGTACCAGCAGCATTAAGGAAATAGAATTGAAGTACTGAATTGGTTCTAAGGTGATTTAAGAAAAAGAACACAACATTTTTATTTCTAAAAATCACTTTATAANGGGAGAAATAAATAATCAAGCACATTCGGTATAAGTAGGAATATGTTTAAAGAAATATATATTTCAGAAACATGAATATCATTATTAATAGGAGAAATGGAAAAGGAAAAAAAAGATGAGGTAATTAAGGATGAATCCAACACACTTTTATGGCCCACCCCCTTCAAATCGCCCAATATTTTTCATGTTGGGGGGGGGGTCTCCCAGAGATAACCCTACAGTGAAATTTTTGGCTCCGCGCCAGCATTTTCTGATGAGTTAGAGGAATTTGAAATTTTCATGAGATTTGGCTAAAAAACTCACTTTCTGACAGACAACTGTTGATATCGCTCTTGAAACATATTGGAGAAATTCTGGTAGAAATTGGATATAGTTTAGTTAGAAGATTCTCTTTCCAATAATATGCAACTAGATGATGTCAGGACTAGGGAGAATTATATAGGTCAAATCACGTTACCTTGACATTTGACCCAAAATATCACAAAAGTGTATATCTCGATTTTTGGAAAATTCACACCTCAGTTAGGACACTTAGCCCACATGATGCCCCTAAAGTTTCATTTCGGGCAAATGAAATATATTAGCTCTAAACTACATTTTGTGCCTAGGTATTGATAGTTTCACTGAGTTTCCAGGAAATCTGCTGATAGATTCTATGAAACTGGCACCATAGTATAGTAAAAATCAGGAGCCCCGTGACCATTTTTCTGGGACCAAGGTTTCACTACTGATTTAGCATTACTAAGGTATAAATAAGAAAATTGAGCGAGGGAGAACCTCCAGAAAATGGGCGGAACATGTTTTTATGGCGGCCATTTTGAAAAATTATGTTATTGACTCATAACTTCACTTATATCTAATGAAAAAGGGCAAATCTGGTGTCTAACTATATGTTATTAGGGTCAGTTAAGCCAATGAGACAGGTTTCGAAAACGTAAAATGGCAGCTATATTGAAACTCAAGATGGCTGCCTTAAAAATGGTAAAAAAAATATTTTTCAGTATAATTCAACATTTCCTCTATGGAAAATGGTAAATTTGGATCTAATCATATGATTTTGGGCTCTCTGAATACAATAAATATAGTTTTAAAAAGCTAGGATAGTAGTCATTTTGAAATTCAAGATGGCCGCCATAAATATCCTCAAAAATTGAATATTTTAGTTTGTAATTCCACTTCTCTGATGAAAAATGCTAAATTTGGTGTTTAGCATACCGTATGTTATTGTGCTCTTTGAGTCCAATATACATGGTTTCATATATCTAGGATGGCAGCTATTTTGGAATTCAAATGGCTGCCATAAAAAACCATCGAAAATTGAATATTTTGGCATGTAACTCCACTTCTATTTGGTGAAAAAAAGTTAAATTTGGTGTCAAATTATATGGTTTTGTGTCAACTGAGTTCATTAAACATGATTTCAAAAAGCTATGATGGCAGCCATTTTGAAATTCAAGATGGCTGCCATGAAATATCATGACAAATCATGTGAAAATGGCCGCCAAAAAAATATGTTCCGCCCTTTTTCTGGAGGTTCTCCATTGCTCAATTTTCTTATTTATACCCTAGTGATGCTAAATCAGCAGTGAAACCTTGGTCCCAGAAAAATGGTCACGGGGCCCCTGATTTTCACTATACTATTTCCAGGAAATCTATCAGCCGATTTCCTGGAAACTCAGTGAAACTATCAATACCAGGCACAAAATGTAGTCTAGAGCTAATATATTTCATTTGCCCACAATGAAACTTTAGGGGCATCATGTGGGCTAAGTGACTAACTGAGGTGTGAATTTTCCAAAAATCGAGATATATACTTTTGTGATATTTTTGGTCACGTGACTTGACCTATATAATTCTCACTAGTCCGGACATCATCGAGTTGCATATCATTGGAAAGTGAATCTTCCTCTCTATCCAACGGTACCAGAATGTCTCTAATACGTTGAGTTTCAAGAGAGATATCAGCAGTTATCTGTCAGAAGGTGAGTTTTTTAGCCAAATCTCATGAAAATTTCAAATTGCTCTAACTCATCAGAAAATGCTGGCGCGAAGCCAAACATTTCACTGTGGGGTTATCTCAGGTAGAACCTCCAACATGCAAAATATTGGGCGATTTGAAGCAGTGGTGGCGC
>NW_022757166.1:0-1176 GCF_011630105.1 Anneissia japonica
ATCATCACCATCATCATGTATTGTTACTAGCGAACATACCTTAAGATTCACAGTTGTAACCACTAAAGCCTTGTGGGCAAGTGCAGAAATATGCGTTTCCAGATGGCACACATGTTCCACCATTTATGCACGGGTTATTTGAGCAACTATTTTCTATTACTGTAAAATAAGAAAAATGTATTACAGATACGATCCCAGTGGCGGATCCAGGAATTTGAAATAGAAGGTGCCCAGAGAGGGACTTTCACACATGGAGGGTCTATGCTATCTCAGCCCCACCATGGTTAAGGCTGTTTATAACTGTAAAGTTACAACAATGAGAAGTGACTGTGCGTATTCGAACTGCACCCCCTCCCCCTCAAAATTCATGACAATTAAAACAAATTGGAGGGAAAGAAACGTTTAGGTTTGATAGTGCCAATTTGAGATGTCATAGACATAAAATTTCAAAACTCAGGACCAACCATGGGGTTGCGGTAGTCTAACCCTCCATCTATAAATTCCCCCAGGGCCCACTCTATTTCTAATTCCTGGATCCGCCACTCTGAAAATATTGCAAATAGGCCTCTGTTTTAAACTGAGGATCTGGTCTCATTAGTGCTTTATATAGCTCTTAACCAATTGTGTAAGATATGTATGGCAAGCCAACCAGCACAGTTTAAAGAAGATTGATTTATCATAAATTCGTTAGAGATTTTGTTTGGATGCTACAGGGCTGGTAAACGGCCTTCTCCCCCCCCCCCACCTAAATCGACACTGATCTGGAAGTCAATATATAAGATTCTCACATCGTCGATCCATGCATTGATTGGGAGTTATGATGGGTTCGGTGGAGAAGTTTTCCTTCGGAAAATTTGTTTTCCTCTATAGTAGTTATAAACATGCGCTCTATTCCTGAGGCAAAAAATGACTACACATTGTAATTCTGATTGGCCTTTTCTTATTTAATTAAACAATATAATATTTCCAATAAATCTAGATATAAATTATTGTCCGTGTGTATTTTGACATTCCAAATGCACATGATGGTTTCATATTTACAGTTTATAGAATCATAAACATTACAACGATATTCTGAAAGTCAGAAATATATTTTCATACATCACCGATTCGAGATATTAAGAGATAAGCATCATGGTTTCAGAACCCGATATTTTGCTTTTTGTTTCACTGTTC
>NW_022757167.1:0-708 GCF_011630105.1 Anneissia japonica
ATATTTTTTGAAAACAAAAAATAATAATCAATAATAATGCCCATAGATAGAGAGAATAAACAAAAGAGCAAATCGAATTATTGGTGATAACTAGATGAATCTGGATTCCGCTTTTAATGAGAAAATTATTAAGAAAGTTAAAGATATAATGAATGATAATACACATCCATTGTACTCCCATTTTACCAATAGTTACTCAGGTATCAGATTAACTCCACCTATATTAAAAACTAAGAGGTTTAGACAGTCTTTTGTACCCAATTCCATCCATATATTTAGTAGACGTGCCAAAAGGTGATTATCGTAATTCTCCATCCCTGTATTTTTTAAATGGAATTTTCTTGCATACTGCCTATATGTATTTTATTATAAACGCAATAATTTCATACTAGTTTAAACCTGGTCTTAATGATTTTAACATAAATGCAATAATTTTATACTATTTTAATGCATTTTCTGCTCTTTGTCGTCACTGCCGATTTGTATTTTAATATAAACGCAATAATTTAATACTATTTTAAACCTGGTCTTAATCATTTTAACATAAATGCAATATTTTTATACTATTTTAATGCATTTTCTGCTCTTTGTCTTTTATCTTCGTCCTGTGTTTTAATTATATATCTTAATACTTTTTACTGTGTTTTAATGTTTTTATAGTTTATCTTACTGTTCTAACATCACTTAATACTTATATTTGTGACTGAT
>NW_022757168.1:0-686 GCF_011630105.1 Anneissia japonica
CATTACTACAATTTAGTAGCTTCACATATATTCATTACAACGAATTGAAGTAAGAATATGTATGAAACGAACATACATACATAGTCATAATACATAAGTGCACCCTTTAATTTGAGATCCCACAAATTCAAGACCACTATTTTAAATAACCAAATAACAATCATCAATCTGTTGTAACCCTCTAATTGGAGACCCAACCCAGAATCCACCCTAAATTTTCAGGTCCCAGAGTTGTTTTCCAATATGAGGGTGAACTGTAATATATTATAGTTCAAATACAATGAAATAAATTGTATATTAAGATTAATATAATATACATATCAAATGTGATGTACCAACAGATTTTCTGAAAGGACATAAGTATAGACATTTTCAATCTTTAATATATATGGCTTGATCTCGACTTTGCAGTGGGGGATCCAGGAATTTGAAATAGAGAGGGACTTTGACAAAAATTAAGTAGTGTTGATGTAGATTCACATTATTCATTATATAACAAATTGATGTAAGAGCATATATGATGCAAACAGACATACATAGTCATAATAGATATATACTTTTTAGTTAAAATACAATGAAATAAATAATATATTAAGATTTAATACACTACTATAAATATCAGCTGTGATGTACCAACTGATTTTCTGAAAGACATAAATATACACATTTTCAATCTTTTATATATA
>NW_022757169.1:0-770 GCF_011630105.1 Anneissia japonica
GGGACGGACGACACGACTTCGGAGTGCGCCTGGTCGACGATCACTTCTCGGACAACGAATCGTTGTACGACGACGGTGAAAACGTGCTGACTGTTATCTCTGCCAAGAGGCGTCCGCAAACTCGACTGCAGGAAGTCGGAGAGAATCGCCAACTTCTTGCAACTCGCAACGACGTGATCGAAACGCCGACGTGCCTCTTTCCGCTCCTCCGAAGACGAGCGCCTCGAGTTCTTTCGTCGCGCACGCTTCCTCAGCGGAAAGATAGCTGCCAGGAAGTACGTCGTCCGTCGCAGCGAGGAGGATCGTCTTCTTGCTCTCGTCTCCCTTGTACCTTCCATAATGCTTGCGACCGATCGGATGCGAATGCTGTTGACGTTGGGAATACTCCTGGACGCGTCGCTGCACGAGCCCTTCTCGGACACGTTCGAACGGTGGCGACCCTGCGTGCACAGACGTCGGCACGTCTGTCTGTACGACCCGCAGCTCGACGTGTTTTTCTTGGGAGACGGTCGATCGAAAGGAGGTTCGGGCGGCTTGGACTCGGTGTACTGGACTCGCACCGGTGCGGGCAGGTCGAACGGAAAAAGATCGATAGAAGCGGAGGTGCGGGAAGCTTCCACCATAGAGACGTCCTTGGCGATGCCGTTCGAGATACCGCCGTTCGTGGAATTTAGAAGTTCTGGGAAGGTCGATAAGGACTCGCTTGTCGTTCGCGTGTCTCCAACGAGAGAGATGCCGAGCGACCTGATTGCGAAATCCGTCGTGGCGTA
>NW_022757170.1:0-879 GCF_011630105.1 Anneissia japonica
TCGATGTGCCACCAAATCGTAACAGACTTCACCATGCCTTCATGTCAGCGGGGACGTAACTGCCAACAAACTATTTTTGCCAGCGAAGTGACGCTACCAATAAACAAAAAAACTACAGGGTTTCTGTGTTAATTTGCAAGTATTACATGGCTCAAATATTTTTGACTTATTTTTGGGGACCGGGACGGCAACTCGATTTTATTAATTTTCCGAATAAAGTTATACTAAATAACTATTGTCTTCAGTTGTCTTTGTTGGTCATTCAATTGTCATTTTATCTATTTTTTCGGTGATATTACCATTTTCAATAATCTATAAAACACCCACATAACAACTTCACGTTAGATCGATCGGTGGGGACGCAGTGGTGACGCCGGTAAGGTCAATTTTCGTCGGAAGGTATCAAGATGATAAACAGTTTCATTGGACTAAAAAATCGCACAAAAATCACATACGATGTCACTGAAAACGCCGGGGACGGGACGGCAACTCGATTTATTAATTTTCCGAATAAAGTTATACTAAATAACTATTGTCTTCAGTTGTCTTTGTTGGTCATTTAATTGTCATTTTATCTATTTTTTCGGTGATATTACCATTTTCAATAATCTATAAAACACCCACATAACAACTTCACGTTAGATCGATCGGTGGGGACGCAGTGGTGACGCCGGTAGGGTCAATTTTCGTCGGAAGGTATCAAGATGATAAACAGTTTCATTGGACTAAATTCTTGCTTATGTTAACCACATGCTTACCTAAGATTACACACTGGTTTCAAATCACGGTCAAGTAGTTAAAAATCACATTATTTGCGAATTAGCGCCCCTCAACTATTCATCGAGCACCCCTACTTCACCTTCGCGCCCACTCCCCCCC
>NW_022757171.1:0-558 GCF_011630105.1 Anneissia japonica
AGAAAATCATTCAAATTAGTATTTTAGTGCCGCCGCCACTACATTTTCCTCCTCCCAGTGGCATACTGTAGGTATGGGCACTGCAGCTAGTGCAAAGCTCTTGGGTCCGGGGCTATTAGGGCCCCCTTTCAAAAGTCCTCTACAATTCATACAAAAAAAAAGTTTCATAATTTTAATTTTAATTGAAAAAAATGAAAAGCCAAAAACTCAAGATATTTTAGAGGTGATATTTATAGATTATTGTGTTCATTGCATTTGTGTATTCTCTGATTTATTCTTAACAAAAACTGAAAACGTTTATCAGTACCTAAATTGTTTTTCAAATTTAATCAACTATGGCTGGTATAAAGCTAAAACATCAGAGCTTCCAGGGACTTGGTTGGAGAGAGGAAAAGAAGAGTGTCCATGATTACTAGTTATCAAGTTCCTCTAGTCCCAGGTTATACTGTATGAGGTTAAGTTGTTTGCACTTTAAGAAATGGAACTTGATTGCATTTACCACAAGATTGGAGTTTCGTTTTTGCATTATTGCATCCGCCTTTGACAATGTTTTTTTTA
>NW_022757172.1:0-717 GCF_011630105.1 Anneissia japonica
ATTATATATTTTTCGCCAAAAAGTGGGGGGGGGGGGCCCTGGGCCCCCCGGTTCCGCCGCCCATGGGTAATACTGTACTATTATTATTAATATTACTTATTACTACTATATTATCAATATTATTATTACTAACAGACAAATGCAACATTCCCAAATATATTAACCTTTGAACCCACAATGGTGGGAATTTTTATAGCACCTTGTTGATAATACTTCTTTTAAGTCAAACAATATTATTATTATTATAAACTAAAAGCTGAGATTAAGTTATAAAACGTATTTTCCCCCGCACAGTGAAATTTGAAAATTACTGTTGGTTGTTTGGCTGGCTGGCCGGCGAGCGATTTATTCTTACATTTTATTATTATTGACATTACTTATCCCATATTGCTTAAAGCGTCAAATATAATTAAAGCTTTGACAGTAGCTTTTTCGAACATCATACAAATATGTTGGACTAGTCCAATCACAAATATATATATATGTCTTGCTTAGGAAAAAAAAATATGACCCTAGATTTTAAAATGTTATCGATAAATTTTTTGGCAGTTTTTTATGCCCTGTTCATAAATACTGTAGTATTGTAGTAATTATAAAACAATAATAAACAAACTAACATAACTGGTATTTACCCTAATATCTAGCCACATCCAGTGGGATCCAGAGGTGAAACAAGTGGCACTTGCCCACTTTCTACCTAGCAGCAGCCTAAAAAAG
>NW_022757173.1:0-1125 GCF_011630105.1 Anneissia japonica
TATTCCAACTAAAAAGATTTCAATTGAAAATTTTAGAACGAGCAAATAGTTTGCTTGTCACTTAACAGATGCACTACCGTTCATATTCGTTACATGCCACTTGGCAGGTAATCAATTTTAAGGGGTTACGTAGTAAAACGTCTGTACATCAGAGAAAACTTGTAGCTCTATCGGGAAGCCGGTTAACTTATTTGATCCTTTCAATTACATGAGCAATTCGATGTAATTGCATTTTCAGGGGGTTTTCAGACTTTTACCACACAGGCGTTGCAGTTCCGTACTTTCATTCATTGTAAAAAACAGCATGAAGGGTTTCAACACAAAGCAGCATCACTGTGTTTATGCACGGTCTAATAATATGCTTAGCATTCTTACGTACGTTCAATGTGTTTAGGTATTTGATATCATGATGGCAATCCTAAACACATTTGGCCGTGGCTAAACACGTTTAGCTTTTAAACGTGTTGTCCCAGGCGTGTTGTCCCAGGCGGGACAAAATTGCGTGGAGCTAAATCTTTCACGCTGTTTTTATCATGTTTTATAATTGTTTAAAGGTTAAGGAATTACTGTAAAGTTCACGTAATTAAATCTAGAGATGGGTCCAGCGTGCTCAAATGATTTTATTGCACCAATAAAATTGGTATTGCATCCTCAGGTTTTTAGTCGGAATAATTGATCAGCACGCATCCACCAGTGTTGTAGAAAATGTGACGCTTTTCATTCTGTGACAGAATTTCATCAGAGCGTATAATAATGTTATCGATAACGCAAGTAGGCCTATCACATGAACATCATTCAGGAGACATTGTTGTTTGAATATTGTTTCAACAATCACGTTCGTCGATCATACATGCTTTTTTCTGTTTATTCGGTCAGAACCCCGCGCGTCATGCATAGATGTGTTGTCATAGCAACGTCATGTGATTTATCAATTCTAGTGTATCCTTGGCAACGCTGAGGTGTTCGAAATATTCTCCAGCCGATTACAGTATTCCGCATAACTATGATATAAACGAATGAAAACGGTAGAGGATTCACAGTGTATAATCTTCACAAAATATAATAGGCCTATCCCGATAACATCATGCCAGAACGGGTACATGTAGCCATAATCCTAATCAGTGG
>NW_022757174.1:0-1169 GCF_011630105.1 Anneissia japonica
ATCGGCCGATCGACTCGATCTTCGACGCTATGGTAACATCCGCATTCATCCAAGCACTGTCGAAAAGAGAAGAACCGTTAATAGGATTGATCGTCATGACGTCGCAGGGGAGCGGAGTTCTGGAGCAGATACAAGGACAGATGAAATCGTGCTTTACTCACTCCGAGTATCCTTCTCGTCGGACTTTAGTCCGAACGGTTTACGGATACGCGATCTCCACGTACCTCTTCAACGGGTTGGTTCCGTTTGCCTACTTGATGACAACATTCGCGCAGAAGACGATGGCTTCGCAGATATCGTCAGTTTCGATAGGATTTTTTTACATGTTCCTGATATTTTTCAGTTTCATGAACGGGTGGTCGTTATGCACGGCTACGAGTGCGTGCAAAGCACTCGATCGTGGCCACGAAGATCGGCCCACCGCATCTCTCCCGTCTCATCCTCCCTCTTACGAGGAAGCGATGGGCATTGTTTAAATAAAGAAAGTTAACTGTCACGATTTATACAAAAAGTATGTAGATTTTAAGAGATTTTGACAAATAAATAACAGGAAAAAAAATATGAAAAAGTCTAATTGTTAGTTTTTTTTTTCTTCGTTGTACTTTTCGACTTTTCCGGACTTAGAAAAAATTTCGACTTTTTTGGACTTAGAAAAAATTTCGAGATTTTTGGACTTAGAAAAAATTTCGACTTTTCTGGACTTAGAAAAAATTTCGACTTTTCTGGACTTAGAAAAAATTTCGACTTTTCTGGACTTAGAAAAATTTTCGACTTTTCTGGACTTAGAAAAAATTTCGAGATTTTTGGACTTAGACAAAATTTCGACTTTTCTGGACTTAGAAAAAATTTCTACTTTTCTGGACTTAGAAAAAATTTCGACTTTTCTTGACTTAGAAAAAATTTTCGACTTCTCTGGACTTAGAAAATTTTTCGACTTTTCTGGACTTAGAAAAAATTTCGACTTTTCTGGACTTAGAAAAAAATTCGACTTTTCTGGATTTTGTTCGAATTCGGGTACCCATGACGTAATGGGGGTTAGGATCGACATGAGGAGGAAGGTACCCATGACGTCATGGGGTGGAATATACTTCAGTTTCTTATTTGAATGTAGAGTGAAACGTCGTCGTGCTTTTACGTACCATGGGATGATATTCGCCACTACCGTACTG
>NW_022757175.1:0-2682 GCF_011630105.1 Anneissia japonica
TGCCCAGTAAAACTTACCACGGTCTCGGTTAAACTAACCACGCTGGTCAAGAAGTCCAATCCGAGCGTGCAACACGGTTAAAATTTCTTCCAAGATGACACCGCTCGAACAAAACCAGAATTTGAAGTCACAAACTAGCACCCTCAATAATATTTTTTATACACAAGGTTAAATCTTGGTAAAACTATGGTAAAACTAACGGCATGAATAATCCAAGTGCGAACAATAGTGAAATTTACCCATGACTTTGGTTAAAGTTACCCTGGTTAAATTTACCATTTTTTAAATCCAGTGCGAACAAGGCTTAAGTCTGAACGCCCGGCAAAGTTAAGTCGGGCTTAACCTTGAGCTGGGCTCAACGTATGCCTGGCTTATCTCCAAGTCTGACCGTAGCCAATATGATATTTATTTACAGTATTTACGATCAGTGCGTCCATTTATGGATGATGAAAAGTACAACAGAATGGAGAGACTTGCTAGTGACTTTAAAAAGAACCTCGGAATGCGATTGCAACGCTACCTCTACCTCAAATGGTGGTTCTCTTCTAACTACGTCAGCGATTGGTGGGAAGAATATGTATATCTTAGAGGGCGCTCTCCACTCATGGTCAACAGCAATTATTATGGACTTGTAAGTAACAATAAAAAGTATGATTAAAAATAAGATAATTTGTTTTTGTACATACAAATATCACCACTTCAATGTATTGATTAATAACATGTCCTTGTATGTATACATCATACAACAGCTAAATATGTACATTATATTTTTTTATTAATTTTATTTTATTTTTTTATTTATTGATTTTGGCAATAAGGAAAGCCACAATTTGTATTGCACCAAAAAAATATTAAAATTCACTGTGATGCCTAGAGTATCAAAGGTGGAATATGCCACTGTGCTGCTTCTGAATAGTACTGTAATATCTTGTGCCATAGTAACTAAATCTTATTGAGCCTAGTTTTCATAAAATAGCTACATGCTATTGCCATCAGTTGTTGGTTATGCTACTTGTATTGGTTGATTAAATATGAAGTGTTCCTAATCGCATTGGGTGCAGTTGCACAGTGTAGGGGTTTTATGGAAATAATCCTTTACTTTATAACATAAAATTTTATATACTTAGTAAAAAGATTTGTTTTGACGTCAGAGGCTCAATCCCTCGCTGCGCATTTTGCAGGCACTTTACCTACTATGGTTGTATCTTTCCATCAAAGAGTACAATTGGGTACTAGTAGTTTCAAACACAAAATGTGCTGATTAGCTGCAGCATTATGGAATTCACCCCAGGGAGCTGAGTATGTGTTCCTCCCATATGTGCTTAGTCCAATGACTGTAGATAATATTGCGAAGTCTAACATATTATTATTATTTATTATTATTTATGTGTTTATGTAATTGTAATAATATAGGACACCATTATGTGGCAAAGCTCCAGCTTTCAGGCAGCAAGGGCTGCCAACATGACATTTGCTTGCCTCAAGTTCCGTCGTGAAATAGCCCAAGAAACTTTAGATCCAATCATGGTACAGAAGCTTGTGCCTCTATGCTCTTGGCAATATGAGAGACTTTTCAACACTACTAGAATTCCAGGCCTTGAATCTGACAAAGTGGTCACCTATCAGACATCTAGACACGTTGCAGTGTACCACAAGGGACGTTTTTACAAGTTACTTTTCCAAGTCAATGGCTACAATCTGAATGCATGTGAATTGGAGTTGTAAGTTAACACCATCTTTTAATTTCCTGGATACTAATTACTTTTCAATTTGTCAACAGAAATACTGTTTGGTCCAATAAGCCAATTCATGGTTGAATACGCGTATCCAAGGTCAATTGAGGTCAATATGTCGATTGACCTTGATACGAGCATGCGCGTTTCTAACTATGAATTGGCTTATAAGGTGTATACTGGTATAATGACATGATGCCAATAAGCATCAGCAACTTTATCTGGCTCAAATTCCTAAAGGTATATTAGCTTCTATCCACATGTTTTGATTTGTGTCTGTATATTATAATTCTAATACAGGTTCCAATACCTATTGTATGCTGGAATCCTAAGATATTATATCATATCATATATTATTGATGATATTATATCATCAATAACCAGATAGATAATCAACCGATGTAGTTTGCCTTCATTTAAATTCATTGAATGAAACTGTCTCATGAAAGACCTATGATGAGAGACCATTTTCAGTTCACAGCTCTAAACTTTTGAAATTGCTATCACCAACTGTTGATGAGTTCTGAAAAAAAAGTAGCCAGAGGGCCTAAAAAAGTGTAAAACAAACTTTGCACTATTTAAAAATTAGTGCAAACTTTGGAATAGGTATTAAGTCATTAAATGACCATTATGTTAGCTCTGAATTTACATGTTTTGTAGGCAGTACCAGTATATCTTGGATGATGATGCAGAACCAAGTGAATGCGAGAAGTACTTACCGGCTCTCACAGCAGGTGAAAGGTAAGAGCAGAATACATGAGAGCGGATAAGTTATGTCGGCTAAAGTGAGAGTAACCACTGTGTGTGCGCTGAACCATGAAGATCTTTCCAGATCTCTGGTTCAATTCCATCATTGCACTCCTTGTGTTTCAGCTGAAGCTCAAGTTATTTTAGTGCACTGGTAGATTTATTTTAGTGCACTGGTAGATTTATTTTAGTGCACTGGTAG
>NW_022757176.1:0-862 GCF_011630105.1 Anneissia japonica
TATATATATATATATATATATAACTCAATGAAAAAGACGATGAGATGTCAACGACTTGGTAGACTTAGAACACACATGTTGAAGACCCGAGGACATTTTGAAATATTCATGTTTTGAATAAAATTTTATCATTTTGGGAAACTAGATCTACATTTTGAGAAATTTACGCCTACGTTTTGATAAATTAGACATTGAATTTTGCAATTACATTTTGATTTTAACATGGACCTTTGCTGCGTATGGCACCCCATACTACTGGAGTATCACTAAATGGTTGAGTAGCCTAGAGTGAGCGGAGGGCGTTCCAGTCTCTAGCCCTAGTCATATTTTATTAGAAATATAAGGAATAGTGGAAACGATTGGTCTTGGCTGGTGGTACCCTTATTTGTTGACAGTGGGTTGTGATTTCTAGTGCAAGTGATTTTCAAACTGCAGATCAATCTTTTGATGAACAATTATCTTGTGCATCATTCCTAGTCTGTTGTATTTTCGTCTGTGTTGAAGTATTGGGTGGTTATTTTCTTTAAGCATAGCAGGAGTGTTGTTGGTAATAAATCAAGCCGCACGTCCTTGAACAGCCTCCACTTTTTGGATGTTGCACTTGGTATGTGGATTCCATACAGAGCTACAGTATTTAACACTTACTGTAGTTTCACTTCCTGCAACTCATGTTTTACATTTTCTCTATTAATTTTATTGTCTTGAGTATATTTTTGTGTGTTGTAGTTTTGCATTTTAAAATTGTAACCTCTGTTTTTATTATGTATGTTTGTATTTAATGAAATGAAAATGTTCACACCGGAAATCCCCTTTTATGGACAATAAAGAAATCTTGAAACTTGAACACTGCGACTACTATGAC
>NW_022757177.1:0-650 GCF_011630105.1 Anneissia japonica
GAGGAATTTATTGATTAGGCCTATAATAGCAAATTGCATCAATTTATTTTGCAAAAACAAGGTTTGCAGCTTCAGAGGGGGGCATATCTCATGTGCCCTTGGGCACACATTGGCGCTAACACCAGGCGCGTAACAGGAGTCTTGGGTCAGAGTGGGCATTTATTTTTTTTAATTTTTTATTTTTTTATTTCAACCATCTTTAAAGAGGGTACCCTTCTAGTTTAGGCCAGTGGGTTAACTGATATTCAGGGCCCTCTTTATTAAAATTAAAGAACAGTACAAACAACATCATTACAACATAATAATAATAATAATGATGATGATGATGATGATGATGATGATGATGATGATGATGATAATAATAACATACAATCCTCATTTCCCGGTTAATTTACCATACCCACCCCACCCCACCCCACTCCCCACATAGAAAACAATACGACAGGGCTTATCTTATTTATAATATAAGCCACACACGTGTGTTTGAAACTAAATATAAGCATTATCATCATCATGGTTTTATTTATTACTAACATATTCTTTCACCATCTATACACATTGAGGCACTTCTTTTAGGTTAAAATGATCTATCTTAAATTTGTCTTTCTTGAGTTTGGGACTATTATGTGTTTAAATAACTTAAAAGGATA
>NW_022757178.1:0-1356 GCF_011630105.1 Anneissia japonica
CAACTATATATGTATATTATATATATAGGCCTATATACACATACATATATATATATATATTTATACATATATTTAATTATTATATATAATTTATACATATTTATTTACATTACACATGAAATCATAGGCCTATAACAAATATATATTTTACTAGGCTATCTATTTATTTTTGTATTTTATAAACATGATTAGCAGCCAGCGCAGAGGATTCGAAGTTACTAGTTTAATGAAGTAGGTGGACACACGTGAAGTGGTGAACTGCGCTGCAGCGCACGTGTTTGTACCTAGAAATAGCTAGTCGTCTATTTTAGCATTGACCTACTTCTGTCTTATGTATCAAAAGACGTCTAGAAAACCGATTCCGTTCCGATGGCTGTAATAAAAAAAAAATTTGCCTAAAATAGTTTAGTATTATGTTTTGAATCACATATAAAAAGTTCGACCAAAATATCCTCTGCAATTTTGAGAAAATTACCGTTTTAGCACGTTCCTAGGCCACCGACCGTCGGAAAACACACCGCGACAGAGCGGGGTAGAAGCACGTCGTGATCATGCCATGAACCGTCCACTTGCGTCAACTCGAATGAAACGCGTCATTTCGGGTCATATCGTGTCAAGTAATGTTAGATTGCGTCAGCAGATATTACCCTTAGGCGTTTATCAAGAAAATGTATAAAAGAAAGTATAAGGAAAGATGTATAACCACCAAATTATTCGAAATGAATGTTAAAAAATATATTAGTCAGCCGCTTTGGACTGACCCCATTTAATTTTATTTCCAGTTGCATGCGCACCATGTGTGTTTTTAAATATTCTTGTTAATCTTATATAAACTTAAGATGTTTTAACATCGAAAAATGTATTTTATAAATAAATGTAGGTGAAACACCTACAAAAGAGAAAAAAAAAAATAATATAAAAAATTACAGGATGTGTTCAGGATGGATAGGTGGATTTATTCGATGTAAACACCAAAGTCGAACCGGGCACCAAAGAATTTCCACAGTTGAGCATACACAATGGTTATTCTAGTGTATAGTATTCCAGTGTGCGTTTTAATCCTATCAAAATATTCGGTACAATACTCGGTAAATAAATCTGATATGAATGTGTAGCTGGAGTAATGCTGAAACTATTTAGCCTTTTTAGGTCAGACATATTGAAGAGAAACTTAAAAGGTAATTTGCACCGAGATGAGAGAGTTCAAAGTTTAAATTAATGTAAGAATCATAGTGGTAGAGTGTGTGTTGATCTTGTCATGTCATTCAATGTATTAAGCGTTGAAATTTATACGAATAGGATCCAAACCGGTTTATGTGGTTTTTCTCATTTCTACCTCAGGGGTGGTGCCAGCGA
>NW_022757179.1:0-1235 GCF_011630105.1 Anneissia japonica
AATTGCACGGCCTCCAAAAGGTGCAGGTTCAGCGTCCTGATGCAGGGCACGAGTCGATATTTGAAGCTGAACACGTGAAGATCGCACCCTTCGTTCGTCATGCGTATCGAACGAGCCACTCCGTAGACGAAGGTCGCTTGCAGCAGGAGCGGAGCGTGCGAACGCATCCGGTCGTTCCGGTTGACGTAGGCGAGAACTAGAACTTCCTTGTTGCCAACGAGCCGCTCTCGTTCGACGTTCTTGTTGGTTTCCGTCTTCTTCTCCACCAAGCGCACGTCTGATTCCACGGACTTGACCACTCCGAACGTACCCCTGTCGTCCACCGAGAACGCTCCTCGCTTCGATATGTCATCCGGGGTGTCGCGGTAAATCACCGTCCGCGGCTGCAGGACGTCCATCGCAAGCAATCGGATGAACTGAGGACGAGAAGGAGAACGAAGATGCTAATACTGATGCAGGATGCGATCTTGTTCTTCTTCTTCTTCGTCGGTCGAAGACTCGAATACGTCTGTTCGATGTGCCGTCCTACCTCGTTTTGCGAACGACACGTCCTGATCGAGAGAATCTAAGTAACTGTCCGAACGTTTCGTTGCAACGGCGTCCTTCTCGCCTCTCGGCATGATGAGGGAAACGCGCTCTTCGACGTCCATCGTTAATCGCTTCCCGTCGTCGGACGCCACAGCTCTGCCCCCGAACGCCGTGACCAGTCGTTGCCGCTCGTCTTTGTTGAATACCGGAAGTTCGATTTTGTTCGACCTGTACTTGCAAAATCTGAGCGCGGACGTTACGAAGGACGACAACGTGTTTGGATCGTCCACCATCGAGTGCACGTGTTCGACGACGATCACGTTCTTGTGTTCGCTCTCGTTTCCGAACTTGACGTCTCCGATAACAAGGTCGTCACGGTAGAGTAGGTACACCGACTTTTTGCCGGCCCGTTTGAGAGACAGGTGCTTCGCGTCGACGTCGGATACTCTGCTGCAGGCGACGACGGAGGATGCGGCGTGCAGCTCGGAGAGTCGACGGTACTCCGGAACCGNNNGGACTCAGGCATCTTTTCAAAGCTTTGACGAACTTGTTCCCCAACACGTCCCCGAAACGTTCAAGCGCGGACGGTGCCGAGTCCCGACTTCTCATCGCGTCGATGAACCTGTCGTCCGAGTTGACGTTCGCGTTCCAGAACGCCAGCTCTTCGTCGGTCATCGGACCGCGAAGACGGACGAGGTGCTCGCACA
>NW_022757180.1:0-697 GCF_011630105.1 Anneissia japonica
CATAATCTGTTATATAGTCAGAAAAATATTTCCTACATGATAAGCCTGTGTGTGTATTTGTCATTCACTGCAGCATATATCACTACAATTCTTAAACATTTCCTTGTAGAATATTTTTTTTATACCACATAGATCAAACAAAGGTACATCGCAACACATTAAAAAACAGTAGCTCATTGAATTTGATTTTAATTTTCCAGTTTTAATAAGTATTAAGGATTGCCACTGGGCCTATACTTAAATAAATTACAGTCATTATTTTAAAGGTAAGCAACCAGTTGAATTTGCAAAAATTTAGCCAATAATCCAAAAATTATTCCTATCAGTGAAACAATTCATAATAAAATATATAAAATTGTGTAGACAATTTATGTCAACCAATATATACATTGGCTTTTGTGTATTTATATATAGCTTACATGACATAATTATGTTATAAAATAAAAATGTAAGAATGTTACGCCAATTTGGGAAACCATAATTAATCTACCAGACTATGTTATTGTTTTTAGGGACCCTTGCCACTGAGCATATACTATCGAAGCACTTTCACAAACAACTCATTTACCTTTTTGACCTAGAGTACATGCCTCCATTTTAATGATAAGAACCTTTTAGTAGTTTGTTGAATAAACACCAAAACCCTTGGTCATAGATCATTTTATTTTCAGCTGCTTTTCTTTGGAATTCCTTGCCC
>NW_022757181.1:0-666 GCF_011630105.1 Anneissia japonica
ACTCTGTCTGCACAACCAACCTTTCTCCTCTGCAGTGTTGATTCTTAGGAGCCTCATGCTATTAGAGGAGGCTGCTAGCAACTAGGTATAGGCCTAGGCCTCTAGGCCTAGGCTAGATGATAGACTTTCAAAACAAAAAGATAATCGTAACGAAAAAAAAATAAAGAATCGTCCTCACTTTATCTTCTCGAAATAATACAGCACGTCACTGATTAATTAATTCCAAAGTCAGGTAAATATGATTAGGCCTTATATATGATATTTACAATGATATGTTAAAATCCTATAATTGAATTGTCCTCGTGAACAGAATAATGAAAGAAAGTTTATGCAGCATCAGTGTTTTATAAAGCTATGAGGCGCGCACGCTGTTTGGTGACAACATGGCGCCCATGCGCCAAGTTGGCCAAACTCTCTCTATCTCATAGAGCTATTAAACAACTAGAGTGCTGACAAGATGGCGGAGCAATGCAGAGTTGTGTATGTGTACCATCCAAGATGGCTACTGTAGGAAAGCGCCACCTTCAGGCTTAGTATACATATAATTACTATAAATAAGCCCTCTGACTAAATATTATTTCATTAATAATAATTAGTATTAATAATGACAAATTATTAAACTGTTGTAGCCAAAAAGAGGCCAAGTAGAACATCTTATTCAAATAT
>NW_022757182.1:0-962 GCF_011630105.1 Anneissia japonica
TTGACCTTTGACCGCTATGACCATACCGTACTGTGAACAGCAGAACAGGAAGCGATTTTTTTTCCGTACGAAACATTTGCATGAAACTTCACTCGGGCCATCTCGGATTTGACTCGAGTGAGTACGATACGAGGAACAAGATCAGACACTTCTCAATGTCGTAACGCTCGAGTTTTACTATTACTGTATTGCTCTTTCTATGTTTACCTACGGTAGGCCTATGAAATCTCACGGACTTATGGGATGTACGTGTGTAACTAACTGTGACCTTCTTGGATGTTATTAAATGTTAAGTATATTATCTACAAAAACAACAGCTAGTACCTCCTGTTATAAAGTGTAGATAGGTACAGTAATACCAAAGGCTAGAGAGAAAGAGGCCTAACAGGCTGAGATCTTACCTAGGCCCCTCCTTAAACTAGGCCTAGGGTCATAGGCTGACACCAGCATACTGACATTGACTGACATTTTTTGGGGGAAAAATAGGACAAAATTGAAGCATGAAATAAATAATAGAGCGCATAAGAGAAATATTATTAAATAAATAATATACCATTCCAGCGTTATTGAACTTGTCCAAACTATATCATTGTAATGTAATTAATGTTAAATAATAATAATAATAATATTCATTTCAGCATTAACTACCTTGGCCTAAGCCTTGTAATGAAGAACCTACAGATACCGACGTACTATTTACTAGGCCTATAAATAATAATCGCCCAAGGGGAATAAATGTTTCGTACGGGAAAAAAAATCGCGCCCAAGGGGAATATCTTTTGTGTTATTTCCCCTTAACGTCGTTTTTTTAATTGTTCTCTAATTCCTCCATTGTCTAAGTTCCCCTTAAGGTACAGGTAATAATAGTAATAATAATTAATAATAATAATAATTATTATTTCGGCATTACATGTAATTAACTTGGTCTAGCCTTGTAATCAAGAACCTGCCGATTACTATGC
>NW_022757183.1:0-565 GCF_011630105.1 Anneissia japonica
ACATACACAACTCTGCATTGCTCCGCCATCTTGTCAGCACTCTAGTTGTTTAATAGCTCTATGGTACCATCCAAGATGGCTGCCGTAGGAAAGCGCCACCTTCAGGCTTACTATACATATTATTACCATAAATAAGCCCTCTGACTGAATATTATTTCATTAATGTTAATTAGTATTGATAATGAGAAATTATTAGACTTTCGTAGCCAAAAAGAGGTCAAGTAGAGAATCTTATTCAAATATTTAAAAAAATTTAAATCCTGTACATTACACCCATACACCACAACGCTCGAGTTTCAGACAAACAGGTAACTCGCTGTACTGAACTTTCTGTGTAAATTGAGGGTGCAATTGCAAACGATGGCGCTTAGGCGAAATTTGATTGGCTAAATCTATGGTAGCCATCTTGGATGGTACACACACACAGCTCTGCGTATTTCGTAGTTAGCGCTCTAGTATTTTTATTATATCTCTATGGTCTATCTCTAAATTAGCTTTCTCGTTGGTGGCGCTGTCCAGAATGAGAAAAATAATAACTAATAAGAGACTTGTGGCAAGTCTAATA
>NW_022757184.1:0-1996 GCF_011630105.1 Anneissia japonica
CTTCATTTGGTTAATCTCCTTTTTGTGTTTCATTTGCTGCTGTCTCATTACTCTTCCTCGTTTCCTCTCCTGTCCTTCCTTCTCCAGTTTCATGGTTTTCTTCATTTGGTTAATCTCCTGTTTGTGTTTCATTCGCTGTTCTTTGTCTATCTCCTCGTACTCCAGCCTCAGCTTTTCTTTCAATTGGTCAACCTCAGATTCATGTTCTTTTTGTTTTCTATTCCATTGTTCCTCTCGTTCTTCCCTCTCCAATCTCGTTGTGTCCTTCAATCTCCTGATTTCTCCTTCCTGCTTCATTCCTTGCTCCTTTACTTTCTCCTCGTATTCAAACCTATTTTTTTCCTTTTGTCGTTCAGTTTCAAATTCATACTCTTTCAGTTTTCTATTCCACTGTCTTTCTTGTTCCTCCTTCTGCAATCTCGTCATTTCTTTCAACTGACTGATTTCTTTCTCCTGTCTCATTCGTTCTTCCTTCATTACTCTTTCTTGTTCCTCATTCTTTAGTCTGGCCTTCGCTTCCAGCTGTTCGATCTGTACAGTGTGGTTTCTTAAAGTTTCATTTTCCGTTCTCTTCCTTTCCTCTTTTAACACTCTCAGTTCGTTTTGTAGTTCCCTCTCTTTGTTTTGGTGTTTCTGTAACTCAGAAACTTTCTTTTCCAATTCCTTTCTCATCTCCGCACACTCAGACTTTGCTTTGGCTTCTAACTGTTCAAGTGGTTTTCTACCCGTCTTCCCAGTTCCTCTGTCTCCGTTTTTCCCTCCAGTCCCAGCTTATCAACTCTCTTCGTCATGTCTTGAAGTCTTTTCTCACACTCCACCGTTTCGACCTTCAATCCCTCCTCTGTCTCCTCCTGGCTTTCTTTTAATTTTTCTAATACCTTCTTTACCTCGTGTCTCGTCTTACACGTCTCCCGAATTATTTTCTCGCCCGCCCCGACCGCGGGCCTGACAGCCGTTGCACTCCCCCCCAGCTCGTTCGTCCCAGCACGTGGCAGCGCCTGGCTTGCCCTTACCTCTCGCTTCAGTAGTTCCAATTCTCCATCTTGTTCGCGTTTTTCCTTTTCGAGCTTTGTTTTCCTTTCTCCTTCCTCCCTCAATTCTCCCTGCAGTTCTTCGAACTGTTCTGACTTTTCCAGCAANNCTCTCCTCTTTTTATCTTCCATTCTAGGCTTTCTCTTTCCTGATTGCCTGTTCTTATCTCTTCCTTCAATTGTTCCAACTCCCCATCGTGTTCACATTTTTTCTCTTCCAACTGTATTTCCCTCACTCTCCCCTCCAGTTCTTTGAACCGCCTTGCTTCCTCCAATAATTTTTCCATTAATTGTTTTACTTCCAAGTCGTGCTCCTTTTGTTTCTTTTCGAGCTCGGTTTTCCATTCTTCCTCCCATTGTTTCCTTTCCTGGGAGATACCAATCTGCTGTTCCTCTATTCTTTTGTTCAGTTTGCTCTTCGCATATTCCAACTGACGGGTATAAAACACTACCAAATTCTTTTTCCCACGTAATTTGTCGACTCTATTGGCCAAGTCATGTTTTTGCCACCGAATTCGTTCCAGTAAATCGTCCAATCGCTGTGTCCCCCCGTACACGTAATTTTTCTGAAGCGCGTCTGCGTGCCGTTGTGACTCGTCCACTCCACGTTGCACCTCCTCGATATATTCTTCATAACGCTTCACCTTTTCCAAGACATCCCCCAATTGTGCCTGAAGCCTGCCAATGCTCGCATAGTCATCCTGCCACGCCTGCCATGGCACATGCCGTGACCACGTGCCTTGAACCGGTGACTGGGAGCTCACGCCTCGTGCTGTGCCATTAATATCAGCCCGCTCCGTGCTGCCATTGTGCGACTCCGTTTGCCGGCAAAGTTCGTGCTCAAGCCGCTCCCACTGACCACAGTTAGTGGTGGGGTTATAATTATAAAAAGAACCGACCTGGGCCATGGATCCTACATGACGACACATACCTAATACCCCCGGCTCCCGCTCGCCTTGAGACGC
>NW_022757185.1:0-725 GCF_011630105.1 Anneissia japonica
TCTAACGTTTTCGCTGTAAAATTATTTGTAAATATTTTTAATACATTAATTTATATGTTCAGGTTGATAATTTTTGTGTTAATTTAAAAAAAAAAGGATTTTAAATATATTTTTTTATGTTTTGCTTGGGACAATATTACATATTGATTAAATTATGCATTTATTAGTTATTGTTTCAGCGTCATTCTTAGTTTGCCCTAATAATGTCTTTAATGGTGACATTGCATGATGAGCTTACATTAGCAAGAAAGGTGCTTTTAATAATAATCTAATTAATATTAAAAATTTTTGTAATTATCCTTTAAATTAAATGATGTTGAACTATATTTGAGTACTGTATACATTACATACCCTTTTCTCATTTACGAGTTCAGGAGCAGCTCTGATAATGTTTCTTACTTCATCCCATTTTAGGTCACATACAGCGTCGTATAAGCTGTAACTACGATGACAAAAGAAAACAAAGTTACTCTACTTTACTAAAATAGCTAATAAATCAGTTATACTCTAATATCAGTGAACCGACAAAATTTATGAATGATAAATATTGATTATAACATATTCATTTTGATTACTAATAAATTAATTAAGTTTTTATAATCTACTATACATAGCATTGATGTACATTCTGTCCACAATGCCGTGCATCCGATAACTAGGAACGGTCCGACGAATTACCCAAATGATAGGGAATTACCCAAATGATACCCAAATGATACCCAAAT
>NW_022757186.1:0-750 GCF_011630105.1 Anneissia japonica
TGGCCTACTCCTTTTTTATTGGGGTTAATTATTAGCCTATTATTATATCGATTATACAAGTTTATTATATATACCAAATGGAAACTTGTGTCCGGTTAAGCCATTATTATGGCGGAGATTCCACAGAGCTAAAATTGGGTAAGGGAAGTGACCCTTCCCGCCTTTAATAATTTTAGAACCTCCGGCAGTTCGGTTTTATCTGAGGTAAATATCTTCATTTCATATAAAAGAGTCGTCCAAATTCATAGGCCCACGAGGCTTCGATACGCCACGGAAATAAGCAAAAAATGGGACTGAGTTCCAGACGGCTGAATCTGCATATTTACTGTCTTTTGAGTTCGGATATCAACAGTACGTCTTCTAGTTTTCTGCGCATGAGAAAAAAAGTGTTCGTACGGTGTCAGCGTTGCATTGCTAACAATAATGCGATAGTTTCCTAATTAAATATGCCTACACTGACAAAATATTTGGTCTATTGTGTTATATCGGTTCGATAGAACTTAACCTGGGTATTTATGTAATACCAACTCCCTGGTAATAGGCCTACGTTGGAGACCAGGACTATATTGACGTCTTTATTTATTAGGAGTTTACTTTTTGACCATGCCATTTATACGATCATAATCAGCTGCCCACTCACTGCCATCTCAAAAGACAAGTCAGTCACAAGTCACACAAATTCGATAGGATGTTTACGTCATAGTCGCCAGCGGCGGATCCAGGAATTTGAAGTAACCGGTGGGGGGGGGG
>NW_022757187.1:0-609 GCF_011630105.1 Anneissia japonica
GATGACGGAAAGTGTATACAGGGGTGTATGTTAAGTAATATAGAAAACCAACTAACAAGGACGTCTCGTCACAAGGAAGCAAGGGGAGTTATTGAGCCATGAAAAGCCGACAGAATATTAGGGCTCTCAACAAGGATATCATGTCTTCACATTTCTACTGCGCAACTGTAATTCAATCATACTTTATTATGTTTATTAAATACCAACCATACAAATTGTATCATATGAATGCAAAGCACAGTAGTGCAGGGTCTGACCATGGAGGTCTGACCAGGAAAATTTTTCCTTATTTGGGAGGCTCTCGACCAATCAGAAGCCTGCATTTGGCATCACGTGACCTTAATTTGCATAAAATGAGGAGCAGGACTATTCCATTTCTGAGTAGGGGTGTATTTGATAGAGCAGGGACGTTTATCCCTAAACCTATTCCATTTTTACAGTGGGGGTGCTTAACCCTATACCTATTCCATTTATGAGTAGGGGTATTTTTAATAGAGCAGGGGTGCTTAACCCTAAACCTATACCATTTAGGAGCAGGGGTGCTTAACCCTGTTTCATTTTTATAGCATTATTTTTTACGAAAGATGGTTAACCCTAACCCTATTTCAT
>NW_022757188.1:0-985 GCF_011630105.1 Anneissia japonica
ATTACAGTAACATTTTTAGCAAATTTCTTTGAAAAAATATCGTAGGCATAGGGCCTAGCTACGTTCTATACAGTATTTTCAATTTACAGTATGTAGTTTGGAACGATATCGGAAGTGGGGGTGCTGGCAGTGGCCTGCTATTAGGACTACAATTTATTTGAAAATATCTTGGGTCCGATCGTCCACACCAGTTGGGCCCAATCGTCATCACCCGAAGTTTTCATTACGATTATCAAGAACGTACACGATCTATGCCCTGGGCTAGGCTTAGCTTGTCGTCACTCTGCTACGTATACTACACTACAACCGCATAACAAAGAAAGCGACCCACGTGGTGCATTCTTAAATATTACACACATTATTTAATTGTATTAGACGATAACACGATATCATTGATTAAACGATCTAACTAGGCCTACCCTTGCATCGCAGTAATACTGAACTAGGCCTAGCTTATAGGCCTCATGTTTTTGTGGAAAGCTAGATAGTCGTTATGTACCCGACAGTCGGCTGCCTTTATATTTTCACCTGTTTTCAGTTTGCATTCAAAGGGTACATTGCTGCACAGCCAACTGTCGGGGATATAGTACCTTCATATGACTACTCATACGTATACAACAGAAAAAAACGTCACATATGGACTAAGTGAAAAATGGAGATCTAAATGAAGAAACGATGTATTTCAGCAAGTATTAAAACATTTTAATTATATTTTAGGCCTTCTTCAAAATACCTATGCCTACAGCATATGATTTTTTTGCCGTAAAACTAAAAAAACTAAAATGTCGGAAAACTTTTCTTGGACGCATGCGCATTTGCATAAATGTCTACACACACACATACACACTACACACAATAAAAAACATAGAAAATAGCAAGAGTGATTACAATAGTTCCTATTGCATTACATGCATAGGAACTAAAAATAAAAGAAAAACATTTATTTTAGGCAGCAGAAAAACAGTATTTAATTGGAGGGGTCTTC
>NW_022757189.1:0-646 GCF_011630105.1 Anneissia japonica
CAAAAAGTTGTCTTAGAATGAAAGGTTTCATGGCTCTAGACCGTTCACAGATAATATATTATGCTAATTTGAAATCAATCGTAACACAATTTTATTGCACAATTCTTGCACTTGGGCCATTTTTGGGGCATAATATCTTACTAATTAAACAATTTATCCCTTTAACAGACTGCATAACTGAAATCAACACAAAAAGTTGTCCTAGAATAAAAGGTTTCATGGCCCTAGACAGTACACGGATAATATTATGCTCATTTGAAATCAACAGTAAATACAATTTTATTGTGCAATTCTTGTACTTGGGCCATTTTTGGGGGGACATATCTTACTAATGAAACACTATATCCCTTAACAAACTGCATGCCTGAAATAAGCACATTAAAGTTGTTTTAGAATTATAAGTTTCAAGGGTCTAGGCAGATTATTTTTAATATTATCGTTATTCAAAAATTAATTTTATCACATTTACGCACTGATACTGTCACAAATTGAAAAATATACCCCTTTTCAAATCGCTTTTTAAACATGAAGGGATAAAGACACCAAGCTGATATTTGGAACATCTGATCATCATATATAATTTAATTAATGGTGCAAGTTTTAACAACAAGCATACTTGCCCACAGGGTCAAAGGTCACCATGAAA
>NW_022757190.1:0-3069 GCF_011630105.1 Anneissia japonica
AGTTCTTCCTCCTTACTTGACACCAGAAGCAAAGGATCTTATACGAAAGGTATGTTTATAGTTGACAAAGTCGTTGGTAGATCGGGAAGGGTTAGACTTAAACAACACAAAATATCCACAATCCGTTTCAGAAGAAATCCCTTTTGAGAGAACTGGTTAAATGAGCTTTCTTAACATATTTTATTTTATTTTGCTGCACATAATGATAACCATCAGCACTGACTTCTGTGAGACAATTGGTAATGAGGTAGTAAAAACATGCAAATAGTACAAGTTTGCAGGAGATGGGTTATTTTTCGGGAGATTCTTGCTTGCTTCCAGGAGTGTGAAAATCCATCCCGATTCCTGGAAGACTCCCTCAATTTCCGGGAGACTTGGAATGCCTGTGAAGTTAGAGCTAGTGGGGCATGGGTAATCATCATCATTGTTGTACGAAAGATATATTCATTTTTTTTCTGTGAGTGTTTATTACGTGTTCTTTGATCTTTTTTTCCCAGTTGCTAAGGCGACACCCTAATGCAAGACTTGGAAGTGGTCCAGAGGATGCAGAAAAGATTAAAAAGCATGCTTTCTTCAGGAATACAAACTGGGAGTCAGTTGTGCAACGAAAACTTGAACCCCCAATTAAACCTGCTCTTGTATGCACCTTTTTATTAATTAACACCTTAAAAATCATTTTTATTATTAGTGATGCTTTATCACAACCTAACATCATAATTAAATTTAGGCTCAAAATCTAGTTCAACTTTACTACCAAATTAAAAGTGAGTTTCACTCCAAAACAAGTTTGACCTTAAAAAGGCTGTAATGGTTGTAAGAATATATTTCACTTTCAATTTATTCAATATTTGATTGGCAGCTGAATTGGTTGCTGAATTACATCATTTTTACAATTAAAAATGCTTACACTAGAAAGACCAAACAATAAAAAAAACAATACAATTTAGTACACACCAAATACACTTTTGATTAAAATTATCAGGTACGAAGTTATTAATAATATTTAAATATAATTAAACAAAGTACTTATGAAAACATAAGTAAAAAAGGGAACATTAAAATTGGGGAAAAATGTAGGAGAGGGTATAAAAATACCACAAAAAACACAAAAAACCATAAACTTCAAAAATATTGCACAACAAACCAATCAAATTGAGAAAATTAGCTATATAACATATTGATAGTTTATAGAACATTAAACTTTATTTATTTAACAAATTGATAATTTAATAACATTAAACATTGTTAACAAGTTAAATATTTGTAATTTATTGCACAGGAATATTTGATAAGACTGTTCATTGTTGATTTGAAATTATCTAGTTTGAGTTTGAATTTTAGTAAACAAGGGCATAAAAATTTAGAAAAAGATAAACACTATAGTCCTAAATAATGAACAATAATAAACACTATAGTCCTGAATAATAAACAATAATAAACACTATAATCCTAAATAATGCGCAATCAAACAGACCTTGATTACAAGGAATACCAAGAAAAGTTACCTTATTTCCAGTAAAACAATTAACTGCAAAATTGCACAAAAGAAAGCAAAAATCAGGAAAGCTACCAGAAAATCAAAAACAAAGTAAAATCATTGCTACAATTGTTACTGTTTACATCAATAACAATCATTATATTTACAATTCATTAAAAATTATTACATTCAAATTAAGTATCAAAGCATTTAACATTAAAAAATTATTCAAAATAAATAAAATTGATTCAGTTATTTAATCAAAAAAACATCTTTATCGTTTATGTACTGGATTGAAAATAAAAATTCTAACCACCTAGTGAGCTCCCCAGTAGTTTAAATTCTATGTAATTTTTAATCAACAGACAGGGGAAGATGACGTAAGTCAATTTGACACAAAATTCACGCGTGAGATTCCTGTCGACAGTCCAGATGACTCGGCATTGAGTGAAAGTGCAAATAAGATTTTTCAGGTGAGTAACAAATTTGCCTTTTAGCCGGTTTTAAAATGCATTTTCGTTATTATGATCAACAATAAAATAGTATATTGTAAATTATATTATTTTCTCATTTTTGTTATTATTATTATTGTTACCATTATTATAATCATTGCTATTATTATTAGTGTCAACATTATCATTAATATTATCATTATTATTACTATTATTATTATTATCAGCCTTATTATTGTCATCATTATTATAATTATCGTATTATTATTATTATCCTCATCACTGTTATTTAATTATTATTATCATTATTGTTGGGATTATTATATAATTGTATATAACATACTTATGTATTATTTGAATGTTTGAGTGCATTGACACCATTGTGCTATTAACTTGCTAGAGTTTGTTTGAGTACAGTGTTTACATTGCATTCTGCTTTATTCTTTTGGGCTTTACATCCTGATTAACTTTAATACATAATATAAACATCGCTTGATTTAATCCCTATTCTGGAAATTGCCATTTCCATACTATAATGTATTCTGTAGCCAGAAACAATTCCTCACCTATACAGAGGTGAGTAGACATCAATACACAATATAAACATCGCTTGATTTAATCCCCATTCTTGAAATTGCCATTTTCATAATATAATAGTATTCAAAAACCGAAAGGTCCACTGATTAATCTCAGATAAGAAAGTATAATACATACTCCAAGTATTGAAATACACGCCATCGTGTTCGGATTCAATATTTCGACATTAATTATGTCATCATCAGGAATGATGATCATTCCTGATGATTACATAATTAATGTCGAAATATTGAATCCCAACACGATGGCGTGTATTTCAATACTTGGAGTATGTATTATACTTTCATAATAGTATTCTGTAGCCAGAAACAATTCCTCATCTATACAGAGGTGAGTAGACATCAATACACTGTATAAACATCGCTTGATTTAATCCCCATTCTGGAAATTGCCATTTCCATACTATAATGTATTCTGTAGCCAGAAACAATTCATCTATGCCGAGGTGAGTAGACATCAATACACAATATAAACATCGCTTGATTTAATCCCTATTCTGGAAATTGCCATTTCCATACTATAATGTATTCTGTAGCCAGAAAC
>NW_022757191.1:0-1041 GCF_011630105.1 Anneissia japonica
TTCCATTTACTTGAAAAGTCACTTGCTGCTTTAAGAAGGAGATTTAGATCTCTTTCGTCTTCACCAACTAACACTACATTATCAGCCCAAAATAAGGCTCCAATTTTAACATTAAATATATTAACTCCAAGGTTACTTTTTGTTATCATTTTTTGTAATTCATTGATGAAAATTGAAAACAAAATAGGTGACAGTGAACAGCCCTGTTTGACTCCTTCGTCGATATTGAAGAATTCAGTTTCTATATCTTGAAAAATAACTTTACCTTGTACATTTTCATATAAATTCTTAATAATTTGGAGTAAATTTCCTTTAACACCAATATTACTAACAGCTGAGAATAACCCTTCTCTCCAAACAGTGTCAAATGCTTTTTTAAAATCTAAAAATGCAAGAAATGTTTTTTTTTTTGCCTTCTGATTGTCGTGTGCTAATGATGCTTTTAAGTGTGAAGATATGATCTTCACATCTTCTATCCTCTCTAAAACCACCTTGCACTTCACTTAAGACATTAAACTCTTCTAAGAAATTTGACACTGTTTGGGAGATAATGCGGTTGTAAACCTTAGCAACACATGAGTTGAGTGTAATGCCTCTGTAGTTGCTAAGGTCTTTGGGATCACCCTTCTTAAAATATTGGAACTATGACACCCACATTCCAGTCGTTTGGAATTGTCTTGAGTTCACTCAACCTTTTAAATAAAATATATAGTGATCTAATCATGCCATTTCCTCCGTTCTTTAACATTTCATTTGTTATGGTATCTAAACCATGGCTTTTATTATTTTTGCAATGTGCAATAGCCGCAGCAACTACCTCATAACTTAAGTCAAGCTCATTTAAAGTATTATTTACAAGCATCCAGCCAAAGGTCAGTGAAAGTTGAGACGGCAGCCGGATTTTTATCGATGTTTGCCATTCTTATGTGTGCCATCACCAAAGTCATGTTTTGCTGGAGTTGCGTTCAATTTAGAGTCTCCGAACTTCTGAAGCTGAGAAATTCTATGAATGCTTGTATCGCAGGCTACAATTTAAAACGG
>NW_022757192.1:0-1815 GCF_011630105.1 Anneissia japonica
AAGAATAACCTACATTTTGATATGTCAATAATCAGTTTATTCAAAAAAGAAATAAAGGAATACTGCACATGTAGAAAAAATAAGTCAATGTTCATTAAAACCATTTGGAAAACTTAACACTTAACAAAATTATTAAAAGGTAAATAACAAGTTTAACACTAAAACATTATTAGGAAATTAATTAATTAATTATTAGGAACATTATTAAAAGAAATTACATTTTTGTTTAAAAGAGCCAAATATACAATTAAAATAAACTTTGTTGTTAATTAAAAAAGTTTATTGCATCATAATTCTTCAATTCTTTAAAATTATTAAACACATTTATAAAAAAAAATCATCAATTTGTTTTAAATATATTGCACCTCAAAAGAGTTATGTATCTGATAAAAAATATAAGTGAACTAGGATAGGTACTATATGATTCATTAAATCAGACATATTAAAGAATACTTTTTTTTTTTCAATGAACATGCAAAAATTATTTTAATATTAGGGTAATACATTTATTCTGGATTTAATAGAAATTTAATTTTATATGATCAATATGTTAATTATTCTTGCAGAATTATTATTTTACATTGTTGAGCATTGCTAAAACAAAATTGTATATTCTTTTATAAATTATTGGAAAACAATCATAATGAAGTAAATCAAAAGATTTGTAATTCTATACTGTAGTTAGTAACTGCATGGTAACTGTCATGTCAATCCATCAATGTCAAAACAATCAAATGTCAAAATAATGAAATGTCAAAAAAAAATGAATTTTTCTTTGCAGTTTTATCACGTTTGACAGTCTCCTTAATTCTGAATACAGTACACAGTTATATACACATATGAATATACATGATGATGTAACTTGAACTTTGAACTTTCAATCTATAAATGATGATCTCTTCATGTCAATGTCATCCTGCCTTGACACCATCTGGGGTGGGCTGAGTAAGTCCATTTAACAATTATGACTTACCTTGAGAAACAGGTGAGTTAGCCCTGGGAAGAACCGGTGATGCCCCCTTCCTTCCATGCTTACTGAAATAACAAGAGAGACACAACAGCTGAGCATTTCATATTGTGACAGTCATGAAACGGAGAACAGGTCAAGAGGTCAAGTATCTTTATGAGGGTTAACTTTCCGTTTACATGAATGATAAAGATGAGTTTTTATAACAGAAGTGGTAATAAAACATTCTTCATGTGTTATGTGACTGAGACACTGTTCAGGTCAATTTTAATGTCTGTGCATGAAGCATGGTTTGATGGCATTTCAATGCAGAAGTTATAAAAAGGGGGTGGGGGGGCATCTTATAGGTGGAGTTTTAAAAAGCATTATATTCTTCTTGGATTTTTCACACAGAATCTGTTCATGGAGGGATGTTTTGGGTGAGGTTTTTTAATTAGTTTGAGTGTATAAATCTCAATCTGATATAAATGACCAGACTGTGATTAAGATTAAATCATATTTAATCATAAATAATATTATGAAGGACACATGTGTTTAAATTTTTTGAATGTGTTTTTAAGAGAAATTAAGATAAAAAAACTTCATTTCAAAACTGTATAAATCATAATTTTTATTTTTTAACAATCTGTTATCCTATTTCCCACCCCTTCCTCAGTATTTTTAATTCTAATTATGTTCATATTATCATTACAACATTTAAAATGTTTTTTATAATAAACTAAAAATGACAACAGAATTGTAATATGTGCTTTAATTAATATTATAATTCATTATTATTGCTCCGAAAAGACTGTTATATTCCAGAATATTAGCGCATGTTAATCTTGAGCTATATATTATGTACTGTA
>NW_022757193.1:0-622 GCF_011630105.1 Anneissia japonica
TTCTCATTAAAATGGTATTGATAAATATAGGATTTGCGTGGCAGCAATTTTGAAATTCAAGATGGTCGCCAGAATGACCTTGAATGAAATATTGTAGTTCATTGTAAAGATTTTGAATTCTGAGAGTCTGGGTATGGTTCTAATGTAAAATATGACAATTATGTAATTTTTAAGATCCCATACAATATTTGACCTTGAATGACCTTAAATGACCTATTTGTGGCAATCTGACCAGGTCAAAAATGGTATGATTGTATTCCTTGACCATATAAAAATAGTTTCAGACATTAGAATTATAATTTCAAGTGGTTTAGAAGCGGAGATATAGATAAACATAGGTTTTATTAGGCGGCCATTTTGAAATCCAAGATGGCCGCCATAATGACCTCGGATGAGGTGGTTCCTACCAAAAATTGAATGCTATGACCATAAGGAGCATGTAAAAAAAATTTGGTGCTTTTGTCCGGAACGTCCACATCCATCTGCTAAGCTGCCGGACTAAATACCCTTATGGCGCTCAATACTAATTCCGCGCGGCCGAAGTTGTCGGCGGCGCCGAAGAAAAGAAGTCCTCGCAGGCCGCGGCCTAGGCTAGTCTAGAGGCAGGAAAGTGTAGGCCAAC
>NW_022757194.1:0-654 GCF_011630105.1 Anneissia japonica
GGCGGATCAGCTGGTGTTTTATGACGCCACTAGCACTCATTGTATGACGTCATAATCATTTTTTTATTGGCAGTGAATAATTGTTTTCCCATGTCTTAAATCAATATCCTAATTATGATTGGATGTTATTTATTTATGGATCAGCAATTCGTTAAGACTGGTGTAGTAACAACCTCTGCCTTTCTTGTTTTACTACGTTTTCCATAATTATATTCACGTAACTTAACATAGTAATAATGTTAACAAACATAATGATGATTGATGAAATAATTATTAAAACTATACAATGAATAATTATATTATAATTAGGCAAAAATAATATTATCAATACAATTATTTTTACGATATTGACTAATTATATATAGACCTATCATCAGTATTTGATATATTGATCATGACTGTGATAATTAGGCCTAAGACAAATAGTAAGTATGAGTAAGGAAGTTAATGAATGTTGATTTGAATAACATTGGTAATGAAGATAACAATGACGATGATTATAATGATAAAGTAATGATAGTTGTATGCCTATAAGATTCAGACATTTTTGTTACAATTTCAATTACATTCTAGCTGTTCTATAACTAACAACTACCGTTGTGGAAATAAAAAAGAAATATAATTATGATCATATTAGGCCTAGATAAAAAGTGT
>NW_022757195.1:0-696 GCF_011630105.1 Anneissia japonica
CGACATCATAGAAGCTCCCAGGCGAAAGTCACGGTCAACGTCAAGAATTTCGAACGGAAAAGATTAGGATATTAGGCAGTTGTCGATTCCTTCGTTGTCGACTCCATCGTCGTCGACTCCTTCGTTGTCGATGCCTTGGTTGTCGACTCCTTCGTTGTCGATGCCTCAGTAGTGGGTTCGGCTGTTGTCGTTTTCTTCGTCGTCGATTCTTTCGTCGTCGATTCCTTCGTCGTCGATTCCTTCGTGGTCGGTTCAACCTTCGACGTAGAATAGGTAGTATTCCTTCTTGGACAACGTCTTATCATTTCGCTGCTTCGAATCTCCCATTGGTTTAAGTAAGTCCTCTCAGACATCCGTTAACACCCGGCGAATCGTAACTAGCGCCCACCGTGTACACGTTTCCCACGTCGAGTATTGCGTCGTCCCCGATCACGTTCGTTTTCGTTTCGAACGAATTGATCCTCATCAGGACGTGCAGATAGTACCTGCTTATGCCGTAAGAGCTCCACTCTCCTATCGCGGTGCGCTTCGGACTGGTGATTCGAAGCGGCGTGGACCCCGTTCGGAATAATGCTTCCACGAAACCGTCTTTCAGATATACGGACAAGGCGTCACCGCCCTTGCCGTCGTAGACGTGGAATATCCTCCCCTCGTCGTTATAGGCTTTCAACGAGAAAGTCATCCACACCTGGGTGG
>NW_022757196.1:0-906 GCF_011630105.1 Anneissia japonica
TTTAAATTTTGATTTTTAATTGTGTATAGAAGATGAATGTGCATGTTTTTTTTGTACGCAAGCTTGTCTTTGAGTTGGGTTAACTCACTGAAATCTATAAAAAAATAATCAGCTATCAAAAAACTCCAAATATGAAGTTAGTTCTGGCTATATCTGCAAAAGCCTGGGAAGATTTTTAAATTTAGTAGACTCAAAATCGAGGTGGTTTGAGGCTTTACTTTACAGAATATAGCACTATTACGGTAGCTACTGGCCACCTGCTAATTTCCCCACTGATTTTTTTCTACCTGGAGAGTTATTCCAGGCCCAGGCTATTCCCCCCCCCCTCCATTTTTTCGATGCATTGTTCCTCCTAGTTGTCCTATTGATTTTTTTCCATCAGGTTATTTTCATTATACTTTATAAGAGAGAACATATTTTTTTTATCTTGTGTTTTCTCTATATCAATTAATTATTGTCTAGTCATTGTAAGGTTACACTAAAAAGGTGTGCCGATGATACAAAAGCGTTATTCAATCAATTGACTGATTGACTATTGATGCATTCGCAATACCGTATTGATGAAGCAGGATAATGAAGAAATGCAGGAAAGAAAACAGGATATCTTTATAACATGTTTCCTCTTTTGGAATTTCGATATCACACCTTTTTCCTAGTCGTTCTATATACCCATATATCATCCACAAAAAAAAACACTCTATTTTCTGTACTTCTACAGTACTTCGGAGGTCAATGCCCATTAGTGATTATTCTCTTCTACGATACGCCTACTACTGAAAGGTCCACTGATTAATCTCAGATAAGGAAGTATAATGCATACTCCAAGTAGGCTTATTGAAACACACGCCATCGTGTTGGGATTCAATATTTCGACATTAATTATGTCAACATACGCCCACTTTTATT
>NW_022757197.1:0-1100 GCF_011630105.1 Anneissia japonica
TGTCAATTTGCATCATTATATCATTATGAATCTTCAAGGTTGCCGACTCAGTGCTATGAAGCTTATGGTATGCAGACTGTAATGGATCATAATGGTCATATTCATGTAGATATCCTGTAAGTTCACTTGCAACAAACTTTTTAATAAGTTTTGAGAGAAATGGGGTATTTGTAACAGGACGATAGTTGGACAGCACATCAGGGTCCAGTGTAGGCTTCTTTAAAATTGGTTTGATGACTCCAAATTTGAGGTCACTAGGAAAAATATCAGTTGATAAGGATGAGTTGACAATTGATCGATAAATTGGAATCATAGTGTCTTTAAGAGACTTCAAAATACTTGTTGGGAATGGATCTAATTTACAACATTTGCCGGGCATGGAATCGATTAACTTCAAGCCATCAGCATCTTCAACAAGTGAGAAATTTTCAAATGTGTGGTTGTGGATCCTCTCAGTATCCTCAAATTGGATAGGCTCCGGAGGAAGTTGTTGTCTGAGTTTACTAACTTTCTCAGCAAAGAAGGTGTTGAACCTATGAGCAAGGTCGTGGTCACTCTTGGCCTGTGGTAACATGTCTTCTGTGGTCCTTCCAAGCAGCTTATTAATAACTTGAAAGAGTTGCTGTTGATCAGCTTTACAATTGTCAACAAGAAAAGAGAAATGAGAAGATCTAGCAGTGTGTAGAGTTTTATGGTATATATGGCATTGCTGTTTATAAACCTAATGTGATCATCCAGTTTCTTAGTTTTCAACCACTTGCATTCTAGTGCTCGTCTTCTACGTTTTTCAGAACGGCAGGTACGGTTATACCATTCAGAGTTGGAACGAATGATGATTGTTTTCTTTTTCAGTGGGGCCAGCTCATCACGAAGGCCAGTGAAAAATGTATTGTACAACAGCACTGCAGAATTAACATTGATATCATTAGTGAATTTGGCTAGTGAGTCTGTAACTCTCTGCCTTACCAGAGAGAGATTGATGTTTCTCCAACTTCGAAAGATAATGTTGCGCCTTCTTACAGGAGGCTTAGAAAAATTTAATTCAAGACCAACAATATAGTGGTCAGACATGTGGTACGTATGGACGGCAGAAGAAAGAA
>NW_022757198.1:0-685 GCF_011630105.1 Anneissia japonica
GTACCCTCTTCGGAAAAGAGTAGGGGATTGTCTCCCGGTGTACTGTCCAATCACCACCCATAGCTGTCGGAAGCATTTTGCAAGTGGTCCGGCCATTATAGTCAAAGCTGGGGGAAGGGGAACTAAACAAATTTTGTTGTAAAAGTTAGTAGGGTGCTGAGCATCCACTATCAGCCTCATTGTGGTTGTTGAACAACGTTTTTGCAACTCTAAATGCCCGGAAATAAATGCTGACAATTTGTAGAGCCGCTAGCCCCTCCCCTCAAAGAAATAAAATTAGCACGGAGATAGAGTCTATGTTGGAAATATGGTTATTGTTATGAAAATATGTAGTACAATTGTACATCGTCATTTACTAAATTTATCTATATTGAAATATTTTCTCCCAGCGTACACTATATTCCATATTTCTAAGTTTCGTGGCATGAATATATCCCCAAAGCAGGCTCGAGGGTGTGTGAATAATGTTCATGAGGTACTCTCCCATATAATAGGAAGATTTTTTTTAAAGGGCACCATATTCTTGCTGGTATGACTCAAGAAAAAATAGAGATAATAAAGGCCTATGCCCTGTACATGATGCTAAAGAGTGGGCACAGAAAAAAGCATCCAAGTTAAAAATTCTATATCTGGACACAGAATGTGGTAGCATTGATGAAATTACAATTCGTAATATGATTTTAAA
>NW_022757199.1:0-597 GCF_011630105.1 Anneissia japonica
AGCGAAGCATGAGGAATGTATTAATTGATGCATGTAATAGCTTGCTGAGAAGCTAAACAGAAATGCTAATATCCTTTGTTTACAGTTCTATCTTAAGAACCATTTATAAGGACAGTGTTCCATGTAGTATTGTACATATAAATTGCATTAAATCATCAACCGAAGGAATAAAATATTGCAATTGTTTTTGTAATTTTGCAATATCTGAAATTTGTAAAGAAATTCGGGATTATAGATAAGTCATGACAAGTTTTAATCCTTTTTTCCCATACATATATTCCATAGACCTTTCAATTTGCTGGTAAATAATTCAAGACTTTATTTTTTTTCTGTAAAGTCAAAAGCCAAAAATCATAGAGAAACATAAAGATTGTTTAAATCCAAATAGTTTTTGACTCATTTGAGCATTTTAGTTTAATTTAATGAGAATTAATTTTTTATTCAATTGTTTATGGATTTTCCAGATGTTACCTTAGACAGTCACTAAAGTAATGCCACTGACAAATAATTAAACTACTTGGCATTGTACTTAATGAAACTACCTGATTAATTAATGCAAAAAATATTTTTAATGTTCCACAGAGTAAGATATGTATA
>NW_022757200.1:0-500 GCF_011630105.1 Anneissia japonica
CATGGGAATGGATGGGGCCCCAAGTTTTCGCCGCGAAGATTTGGAACAGAATCGGTGCATAAAAAATACTTTTTCTTTCAAGTAAGCTTCAGTTCTTTAATAACAATACTAAAAAAAATATAGTTAAGTTTTAGTACTAATCAGTCTTCCGAAAAATGAAGTTTATTTTAATATCGATCCCGGAATACATGTAGGGCTTATGCCTAGGCTCTATCTGCACTGCAGGGTATGTACTGTATGTGTGTTGTGTTGGGTGGGTGTCTGTGTGTGTAGTGGTGGTCGTGACTCTGCGGCCTTAGGCCTAGTTACGCATGTATAGATGGAGCCTAGCGAGGCAGGATTTAATGTTTTTTCATGGCATTATGTACCAGTTATTATAGGCTAGACATATATAAATGTTGACTTAAAACATGTAGTATGATTTACTAACTAAATTAAAATATATATATTTTTAAATTTTTCAGCAAACGTGTGAATCTTGCAAGTTGCAGTTACCTTGC
>NW_022757201.1:0-1820 GCF_011630105.1 Anneissia japonica
GAGTTCACTTTCTCTAAGCAGTCTATCTCTAACCTTATCACTTCTAATTCCGACCACAATCCTGTTCTTTATCAGACTGTCATGGAGCGTTTCAAATTCACATGACCTTGCTTTGCATCTCAAATCAGTGATAAACTGGTCTACAGTGATCACCTTCTTTCTGAAATCTTGTATTCTTCTGTGGTTCAAAATAAACTCTAAATTTCTCCAAAATATCTTTAATATTTTCATTGCTTTCATTGTCAGCAAATGAAAAAGTGTTGAAAATGTCTAAAGCTTCCTCACCTATTACATGTAGTAATGTGCTACTTTGTACCTTGTTTGGTTTTCGATCCAATCCGCTGGCTATAATGTATAACTCAAACTTCTGTTTCCACTTTCTCCATTCTTCAGCCATGTTCTCCATAGTGATTTTAAGAGAAGTCGGTGGTTTTAATCCGTTCATTTTGATCCCACTTCTGACACCATGTAATGATATGTTGTAGACAATAATATACAGTAGGCTGTTCTGACTTTCTTGTATGTTCCTTTATTGGTATCTTGTTATCAAACTGCCTTAAGGCTCATGTGTCCTTACTCTATGTATCATACAATAGAGGGCTCACTCATAATCTTAAGTACCTTCATTACATGTACCACCCAAAGTAAGGAAACGTTCCTTATGGACCAAATAACATATATATACCTCAAGCGCAAACCATTCCTGCTTCCCAACACACTCCCGTGGTGGATATGTTTTGGTTTGTGCTTCAAATTTTTCAGAATACTTGACTTAGCAGGTTTTAGATAGACGGGTCCAAGTTAAAGTTAATATAATGCCAGACTTCTCAAGTACTACGGAACTTCCGTAGTTAGGCCTAGTTGCCTAATTATGGACGTACGGAAATAGACAAAAATACTGTGGAAATTTATCATAGGCCTAGACCCATAAATAAAATATATCTAGAACAATTATTTTTCCATCAGGTCTTAGGCCCCTAGACAACTCATATACTTGTCAAATTACTGATAAATTATTGTGAAAACTAAGGAAAAGTGGCCGTAAATCTTCATTCTGTCCCGTTTGTTTTAAATTCCGCATCAAAATACAGACAATCAGGCCCAAAGACGATCTGGCCCAGGATGATCAGACTCCAATTTCAAGACGATTGGACCCATTTTGAAAGTGGGCCCAATTGTCCTGAAATGTGACCCATACAGTAAATCTTCATCCTGTCCAGCTTGTTTGAAATTCCACAGCTGAAAATTTTACATTTACTACGGAAATCTGAAGACATAGTTATGGAAATGCATTTATACAAACTTCAGAAGTCTGCAAAGCAGTCTTCTAGAAGAAGAGTCATTCATGCCTTAGTTCCTGTGTGTACTTAAAAAATCCTGTTGGTACAGTTATTGAAAATAAATTATGGCATCGTCTTCTGCATTACAGGCCATTGCAACTAGATTATAGCATGGAGAGATTAATATATATTTCCTCCATTATTATAGGCATGTACGGACAATATTTAGAGGTAAAACAGTAATACGCAAATGTAACTTGAGACTGCATTCACACTATGTTCACCCACTAGGGCAAATGTGTTTATTTACTTTGTTGAAGTTAGTAGTTAAAGCTTAGAAGTAGCTATTTAAATTTTCCTTAAGTTGTAATGGCCACTGTGTCATCATCTCGCAATGGCAACTTTACAAAATTTCTCAAAATTGCAAACAAATATGAAAACTTATTTGTAGATTGTAATCTGTAATGGATGTGAGGTTGTAGCAGGAATTGACATAAAAATGGGTTGGAGGGCCAAAGTGAATTTTGGGTTTAACAGCAA
>NW_022757202.1:0-712 GCF_011630105.1 Anneissia japonica
TGTTGGCTCATTATCATCATAGGACACTATTTCAACTCTTATGGCTTCAACAATTGGGAAGTCTTTAGGAAGTTCAAGCTTCGCTGGTATGGAATTATCATCATCATCTGGAATTGTTACCAATTTATTCCATCTGGTTAAGGTCTCGGAATTTGGTTCTTTGTAAAAGATGGAGAGCTCTGTGACAGTATTGGGACCATCTCCTTGTATTTGTAGAGCTGTCATTCTGACTGGTTTCGAAAACTCAATATCCACATAAGGATTTGGTTCTTCATCCAGATTCTTCGGATACCATGGGTCTTCGCTGTCAATCTTTGTACTGTCTGGATTGGCAATATTATCAGAAGTAGTTCTGGTTGTTTCCAATTCATCAACAGTATCCAGGTCCATGTGACATACTGAAATAAAAAACATTTCTATTGAATTCCTTCAACTATCATCAGGAGAATAATATCTGCCGAATAAAATTATTTATATTTTTTTTCCTAAAAATAAATGATATAAGTAGAATTTAAAAATTAAAACATAATGTTTGAAACACAATTTTACCTTCTTCGGTTGTTTGTACTACCGGTATTGTAGTGGCTGGTGCACCTGTTCCTCTTGTACTTGGAGCAGATGCTGTGGTTGATCTTTGTGGTGTTACTGTAACTATACCTGTAGGTGCTGGTCCTGTTGTTGGAGCTCCAGATGCTGTTGTGCCTGGTGCAGC
>NW_022757203.1:0-639 GCF_011630105.1 Anneissia japonica
AAATCGTTTTCATGGTCGGATCTCGGAAAGCAAGGGGCTTGATAGCATAGCTGTAATTTATCGACTTGCGTGTGGCATGAAAAATATAAAAAAATAAATAAAATAATAATAATAATAATAATAATAATAATATTAATAAAAAGAATAATAATAACTAAAAATGTTTTAATAATAATGACGGAAAATAATAGTAATAATAATAATAATAATAATAATAATAATAATAATAACTAAATTTTTTAAAATAATAATGGCGGGAAATAGTAATAATAATAATAACAATAATAATAATAATAATAATAATAATAATAATAATAATAATAATAATAATAATAATAATTTAAAAGTGAATGATAAAATCGTCCCCTGGACCCTGGATGACGTACATTGGCAAACTAACACAAACTTTCTCTGTTCCCTAGGAAGTGTACCTAGTCGTTTGCTATTTCTTTAGCACACGAAACTAGTATAATTATTTAATGCCAAAACATCCTACCAGTTACCCATTAATATTCCTAGGTAGAAAAAGACAAACGTAGATAAAGTGCCTTTCCCAATGACACAAGCGACTTCCGGCGCGAGAACCCCTGACTGACCTCAATGTTGGGATATAAATGTAACTAATTGGAGGGGAAATAT
>NW_022757204.1:0-605 GCF_011630105.1 Anneissia japonica
CCATCATGTCCTTATTAAACACTGTATATGTACCTTTGATGATTTATATTATATTTATTCAACAGAATTAACGGCTAACTTCCTTCAATATCATATATAATATACGACAGTATTTCTAGCCGTATTTCCAGATTTATCTGGCCGAATGCCCTCTTGAGGCATAGCATTGTGTAATACAATGTTACCGACGGGTATTTGGACCTGTTCAACCACGAAGCCTTCGTGGTATAGTGGTTATGACGCTCGCCTTGTCAGCGAGAGGTCGCAGGCATTTTATTACACAATGATTTTTCATAGGACTGTATTTGTTGAAAAGCTACAGGGTAGCCTACGATGTTCCATCATGTCCTTATTAAACACTGTATATGTACCTTTGATTTATATTATATTTATTCAACAGTGTTAATGGCTAACTTCCTTCAATATCATATATATAAATATATATATATATATATATACCTGTATATATATATATATATGTATGTATATATATATATATATATATATGTGTATATGTATATTCAATAACAAGGTGGTTGCTGTACGTAGATACTTTAACTATAATTATAAAATGACAAACAATCAATTTATCTAGACCTTTGATT
>NW_022757205.1:0-798 GCF_011630105.1 Anneissia japonica
TGATTTAATTTTAATATTTTGATTATTTAAATTCAGTTTACAAATGAGAAAGAGGTACAAAATAAGCTTCCGTTCCTTGGCATCCTATTACCTAAATTAAATAATGAATTTACCCACACTTCTGTCTAAAGAAAGAAGACATATACTGGTCTTCTCATCAATTATTTCAGTTTTTGTTCATACACCTACAAAATAGGCTTTATTCACACACTTGTTGATAGGAAATTTAAAATCAATAATACTTGAATCGGATTTCATAAAGATATTAACGCGTTAACATCCATTCTCAGAAAAAGCATTTTTCCTTCATCCATTATTTAAAAAAAACAAAACATTTTTATGTACATTGACATTTTTTTTCTGGATCCGTTACTTATGTAAGCAACCCTGCAATGATATCAATTTAAACTTATGTTTTTTTTCTCCATTCACAATAAAAAATGTGTTTCCTATCAACGATCCAATCACTGGTGGTCTCCGCTCGCGAGTTGTTTACAAATTTGTTAGTGCAGGTTGTAATGCTGCTATGTCGGCGAAACAAGATGTAACTTTAAAACTCGCGTGCGGAAACACCTAACAATGGCTGGGAACTCCCACAATGTATAACACCTGAACGCCTCCAATCATTGCAAACAACTAGCCATGAGAATTGTTTTGCCATACTAGACCCCGCCCCGACTACCCACCTTCTCAAAATCAAGTAAGCGCTACATTTTCAATGGAAAAACCTTCACTTAACAAACAACTATAGGCCCTATCATTTAAATTCAACATTGTCTTTTTAAATCGGTTTCATTT
>NW_022757206.1:0-659 GCF_011630105.1 Anneissia japonica
CCCAGCATAGGTTATTTACACGTACAGCGAAGTTTGTTTGTTTGTTTGTGTCTCTTTGTGAAAATCTTATTTTAATGCTGTTCGTGCTCCGTTGTCAGACACAAACTGTATTTTAGCCTATGTTTAATACTCTTGTAGTCAAGGGTGATTAGAGGCCTAAAAACTAGGCTTATCCTGCTTATATCATTATGTTTTCACAAATAATTTCACTCTTGATGCATGTGCATAGGCCTATTCCAAGTTATACTGCAAGAAGGGCACCGCCATGCCTATGAAAGTTAAAGAATCAATCTTTATGTCCAGCCCTACCCCAGCCAGGCCACCTAGCCAATCACAATGATTGCAACGCATGACATTAAACTCCATCCGGGTAAGTTGATGGCAAATAAACTTACAACTCCACTCAGAGTGTGTCTTAGTTGCTGCAAAAGGGAGGGTGTTGAGGTCACCTAGCAGTGTTAGAGAAACCAACAGCTGAAAAAAGGGTGCATGAGCTCCTCGGAGTCCATAGCCGACCACACTTCGGATATGGTGCAATGGTTAGAAATTCCCTTATCACCCTCTCTAATACCATTGAAACCCTAGTTTGAGTCTCACTGACATTGAGTTGGTTTCCATGTTTGTTTTTCTTTACATCATAATCATCTATATTACATATT
>NW_022757207.1:0-573 GCF_011630105.1 Anneissia japonica
TGTAACGGATCCGAAAGAAACGGATTCGTTGAAGCGGGAGCTGGAAAGACATCGACAGGAGATCCAACAACTCGAACGACTTATGAGCGACGAAAAGAGGGAGAAGTCGGGTGAATCCAACGATAGAATGAATTCGGAACTAAGTAACGAACTCAAAACGGTCATCGACGCGCGCGATAGACTGGTGAAAGAGAACACCGAAATGGAAAAGAGGCTATCGGAATCGGACAAAAGTCTGTCGAATTTGTACGACGAATCGATGAAAAAGGTTGTCCACCTCGAAGAATCGGTGTTTTCGAAGAACAAGGAAGCGGACGAATTGAGATCAGATTTGACGAAAACGAAGATGGAGATGGACGAGATCAAAAGACAACTCAACTTTGCCAATAACAAAGTGGCGGAGGCGTATTCCGAAGTGACTCGAATCGTCGAGAACTCGGAAGACGGCCGATCGCACGAGAAATGTCGAGAACTTCTCACACGACGCCTCGATGAAGTGGAACGTTCGTTGGAAAAGGAAAGGATGAAGGCGGCCGATTGTGAGCAAATGAACAAAGAATTAATTCGACATAT
>NW_022757208.1:0-646 GCF_011630105.1 Anneissia japonica
TATACGCAGATACCCAAAGGCAGTATGTTGAGCATCAGCACCTTCCACCCCAGGATAAGCCCGGGACTCCACTACCGTGCACTGCAACAGGAGCTGCATTGCGTCAACAGAGAAAAGTGGTATCATGTGTTTAGTTTAAAAAAAAAAAAAATAATATTTTTTTTTTGTGAGTAATATAAATTCAACAGAGAAACATCAAGGTAGTCTATAAGCCTCGGTGAAAATCCTAAATAATTCCAGAAAATGCGGCAAACTGGGTTCGGCAAACCGGGTTTCGGCCAACTGGGATTTCATGCTTTCAGTGAACTTGATTCTGCAAAATGGGTTTTCGGCAAAGTGATTTAAATTCGGCAAACCAGGTTTCGACAAACTGGATTTCGACCAACTGGGATGATACCGTTTCATCAGCTGTTAGGATAAGTGAATCATCTAATTTACATGCACGCTGAAATTAGTTATAAATAACGTGAACCTAACGCCCTAGCTTCACATTGAGGATGGAAATTGGTTTTCCGAAACAATCATGTCTGTGTAATGCGTAAACAAGGCGAAAGAAGAATTAAACACCAATATGAGAAGAAAACTTACATTGTTTGTTCTCTTTATTAACCGTCTGGCAATAATAATCTCTTGTAGAAGTTTCGGT
>NW_022757209.1:0-1178 GCF_011630105.1 Anneissia japonica
ACCTCATCTCTAATCATCACATTAATCCATTATTTATTAGGCCTATTAAACATCTTTATTAAGAACTAATTCAGTTAAATTTATTATTAACAGTCACTCCTATGAACACAGGACTATTGGATACAGCCGATACAGAACCAACGTATGAGGATTGCTACAGGACTAAATACGGTAACTGGTGTATAATTTGACTGTAGTTTTCTGGTTAATGTAATTGTAATTCAATCCAACCAAATGATTGTGTGTCCAGTTTCTTCGAAACGGAAATAAAGTATTGTTAGCCGGCCGGATATAGGCTATGGTAGAGAAAATGGCAAAAGAATGATATAATTTCCATCCTGTTTTTCATCTTCGATGGTAGTAGTTAATTACAAAATAATTTATACAATAGAACTGTTATTAGCGTATCGTGAGACGTCAAAAACTCCAAAGAGATAGGCTATTATGAGTTGAATGTTCCTATCAAAATGAGAAACGTAGCTGAAGTGGCTTGGTCGTCCATGTGCATCTTTCAATTAAAAAGCAGTTTTATTGTCTATTTCGACAGTTTTATCACACAATTTATTCAGTGCTGTTGATCTATAATACACTAGTAGATCTTTAAAAAAAATGGCATGTTCTATTGCTTCCATAGCTCGAATGAAAAGCCTATACGAAAATCTAGAAGCTATGCAAGTAAGTTCAACAATCCCCCTATTTCTCTAAAGTTTAAATAATAAAGTGATTTGATCATTTGTTGTACACTACTACTACTCTACATAAGCATTATCACCATCATTAACTCTTGTGCTGTGTGTCTGAAATGTTTGAATAATTATTGTTTTAGGTTTTAGCAAGCATTATTTCCCTGAACAAAAAGACGATTGAAAGCCTGTCGAAACTCATTGAATTGTATGCTGACAATGTCGTTCTTAGCTCAATTATTGGAGAGGGAGAAAAGCATCACCTGTACCTTAATGTCCGAGAAGTAAATAAAGTTATCACAAGGTAAATATTAATATAATAATAATATATATAATATATATACATAGACTCACGTCCATCTGTGTATTACTATATATTATATATATATATATATATTATATATATACATTGGCCTGAATTGGCCGCACATCAATGTATTTATGTATGTATGTATATATATATATATATAATATATAATATATATATACTCTGGC
>NW_022757210.1:0-1195 GCF_011630105.1 Anneissia japonica
GAATGAGCGACTGACAGGCGAACATAGAAAGATCGAGGCAAGGTGACAATTTTTATTTTTTTTTTGTATTTTTTTTAATCGACTTTCAAACAAGCGTAGTCCGAGCGTGAATTTCGGACAGTCTGTTGGTGTAGTACGAGCTTCGACCCTCCTTCACGACCGGTCGGTAGCTTCCTGAATTGTCCATACGCCTTTTAAGGCTTAAGGCAGCAGCTCAGCAGGAAAAAGCTCACGATCAATACGGCGACCGCAAGACCTATCGTCAGCGCCAAACGCAACTCATTTTGGGCGAAGAAGTCCATGGTCGGTTAACTCGGTGTCCTTGAAAACACACTTATACACTATGAAGATTAGCGTTTGATCGAGTGACGACGAAGACCGCTACGATGTTTATTACGACTGCAATATTTCTAATGTTGCTATCGCCTTCGCCGGGCCGGTGCCGGAAGCAGTCGGGAAGTCTCGGAGATTTGAAGTTCGGTTCGAAAGGGAGGGACACGTTCGTGGTCGTGCCGGACGACGCGTCGGCGGAAGATCCGTCGTCTTGCGAGAAGTCGTCGTTGCTGAGCGTCCTGCCTTACGATCTGGGACCCGTCTTCCTGTCGAACGTGACCGTGCTGCCGATGTGCGGGGAGGGAATCATCGCGGTCGCCGACGGACGGGGCGGATGCAACGTCTTCTTGATCGACAGCCACGTGCACGTCGAAGGATTCGAGTTCCGCTGCGACGGGTACATCGGAGAGAGAGGCGATCTCTCTTCGTCGGTGCGCGTGACCGGTGTTGGCAGGGCGTTCAACGTGACTTTGAAACGTTTGAGTTACACGAACGGCTCGAACGAGACTCACGTCAAAGCTCCCCCGAATGTCGTTGTTCGGGCGTCTCCACTTCTTTCCGAAGGCACCATCCGTCTGAACCGGGTGACCGTCGAAATGTTAGTCGGAGGATCCGTGGTGCTGGAAAGAACTTCGGGGTCGATCGCCGTCTCCGATTCAACCTTGCTGGAGACGATCGGAAGCGAAGACACGAAGATCGATCGAAAATTCACTCCGATGTTGAATTGGGACCTGTGGGGTGTCGTGAGAACTGCGAAGTCCGCGGACGTGGAGAAACGTTCGTGTACTCCCGTTTGAGCGGGAGCCAGGATGCACTCCGCAAACCGTACGGCGGCCGAGAAGGCGTTCATCGACAAAAAGGA
>NW_022757211.1:0-732 GCF_011630105.1 Anneissia japonica
AGGTGCAGAACGCGGACGCGATGGCGGCCAGCAAGTTTCCGACGCTCTTCATATCGTGGGTGTTTCTTGCGAGTACGGTCGAATGCGGAACGTACGTGTTTTCGCAACATGCGTTCGCCGGCCGTTTCGCTCACTCTAATAGGACTTCGTACGTCGTCGCTCCCGACCCCTTCGTCGTCGTCACTCCCGGCGCCGACGACCGCTACGTGGAGAACGTTCTCTATCGCAGGTCTAGGAGCGTGACCAAACTGAGATTTCGAGGTAACATGCCGACCGACGAGTATCGACCATTCGTCAGACTGGACGATTACGGCGATCGCTTGCTGTACGCGATGCAACGTCGCGGTTGGAAGATCGTGCGGCTGGTAGATCGCGCTTACGATATGCCGAGACGCAAGGAGCGCCATATTGGAGCATACGACGGCGATCGACTTTACGTGCACGTTTCGGAAGGTCTGCCAAAATCCGTACCGCAGAGGGGGGAGGTGCTCTGCATCGTCGTCTTCCTGCTGTTGGTCGCAAGTTCGGTTTCGTGGTCGGTGGGTCAAATCACCAGACGGTATCGGTGATAAATTCTGTAGTATTCGGGGACTTTGCATGTTTCGGACTTTCGCGAAGACGAGTGCGGAGACGTGAGGTTGTAAACGACGTCCGGTTCGTTGGGAGCGATGGGAGGCGGCACGAGGAAGCCCGATAACGGCGAAGTCGAGGACGGAGCTTCGCAGACCGGCC
>NW_022757212.1:0-1225 GCF_011630105.1 Anneissia japonica
TGTGAGCTAATTTTTTTATGTTACAATCAGAAAATTAGAATTTTGAAGAACAAAGTCATTAGAAACCTAGCTCAAAATTTGAGAAAGGTCATTTCCCGCCATCTAGAAATCAAAATTTTCCCATGAAAGGACCCCGGATCCCCTTTCCTTTTTGGGAAAAATGTTGACCTCCATCCCCTAGGTTTTTCCAGATCTGCATGATTCATATTCCCATTCATTTTATAAGTGGGGCCCCCCCCCAACTTTGAAAAATGTTCCGTCGGCCCTGTTCTAGACCAACGTATCCCTGCACGTACAACACATTTCTCTTCATCGGTACATTTCATTATACCACGTTACAACAAGAGAATTGGAGGTTTTTAATTGATTAATACTATATATATATATTTGCATTGTATATTACCTAGTGGCGGACCATAGGGTAAAATGTACGCTATGCTACTGTTGAGGCTGCCAGTGGGTAAATTTTCAACTTCCATCAATTAACCTGAAAAAAAAAAAACTCCAAATATAAGACTTGTTCTATAGTCTAATATGTTTCAAACGTACAGCCATAATATCGGCACTTTTTCGAACGCACAGTCACCTATAGTTCTAGTGGTGGAACAAGTCTTCTCAATAAGGAATGTAAACCATATGCCCAGTGTATACAAATGTGTACTTTAAAGAACCCAGTACATCCTTTGAGATGAGTAGGGAGTTTCCCCAGTACTTTATGTTGTGGTCAGACGAAAGTAGCTGTAGCGGGTAACTCAGACATGAAGAGACACTTAAGGGAGAAGCAAGTTACTGTACGAGTTAGTCAAGCCCTTTGAGACTTTAGATTTTGGAATTTCAGGCAATACAAATTACCCATTTGGGAGTGGAGGCCTGATTAGGCTAGTAATAATACTGTAGAGAAGCAGTGAGATGAGGAGCATGCTGACATATTCTTGGAAGCAGTGCTTCCAAACCAGTGTTGGATGAATATGGTACTAAATTTAACTATTCTAAGTTATGCTCCCAGTCGTTGACTGGTATTGAAAACCAACCATGCGGGAATTTTAAGCTGTTAATAGTACAACGCTATAGGCGCTATCCTAGATACCAAAGTAAGCCTAAAGATTGAAAAACTAATAATATTACCTTAACTTAGACATTCCAATGAAGTGTAGCAATACATTAAGGTTGGTATAAAAAAAGAGATGCTAAACAAAATTGATAAAAGGCACAATAAAATATTTTC
>NW_022757213.1:0-694 GCF_011630105.1 Anneissia japonica
CACACATATTGAATAATTATTATTGTTACTATCAATTACTCATTCCTAAGCACATGATTTTATGTATTTTAATGTGCTTTAATAATATTTTTAGTTTGCTTTTTTATACCCTCCATTTTTTGGAGGCAATTTTGAATAAATTAAAATATAATGGCTTATCTTTAAAAAGCAACCCCTTTATCCATTATTGTTGAAGCCAGATGAAATTACCCCTATATAGACCCTATATATGTTTATGTATCAGGTATATAGGAATATACCTGATCACACATATTAATGAATATCGCTCACACATTCATATACTGAGATTTACATATAGATGTGAAGACAAATAGTAGTAGTCAATGCATATTCATTCGACCGCAACATACGATGTTAGTCCATTGATGAAGCTCTAACCGACGAAACGTTTGGAATAACCTGAAATTTACAACATATTATGCTTTTGAAGTCTTCTTTGTTCATATTCAACCAAGGCATGGACTCGAATCTGGGACTTTTTGCATACACGTCAAACATCATAACCACTTGGTCACGAACACATTCAAGTGCCAGGTAGAATTTTACCTGCTTTCTTATATTTTTTTTATCGTGTCTGACGTCACGATGTTGATATAGCGCTAATATCACACGTGCCTGACGCCCCTTCTGTGCATTATTTCCAGCCTGTTTGAACTTGAATGAGATACTTGCA
>NW_022757214.1:0-679 GCF_011630105.1 Anneissia japonica
AAGCACTTTTGTGCAAAAAGTGACAATGTTAAGAAGTTGAGTCAAAATGTAATTTTTTTTTGTTATGTTAGGGTTAGGGTTAGACTTAGAGTTAGGGTTAGGGTAAGGGTTAGGGTTAGAGTTAGGGTTAGGGTTAGGGTTAGGGTTAGAGTTAGGGTTAGGGTTAGGGTTAGGGTTAGGGTTAGGGCATGGAGAAAATAAAATAGAAGGAGTAACAGCAACTAAAGATCAAAGGTACAAACCTCCCCTGCCGACAGCATCTGTTATCTTGTTAATGAAATAATTATCAGTATATTACGTAACACCTATTAGCTGCAAGTCGTGAAATGCCGAGAATATCGCATGCGCAATAGAAGCAGACCGTGTTGAGTGACGTCAGGCATTTGACCCTTGGCTTCTTTCCCTTCTTGTAATAGCAGCGACCCGCAAACGACGACGAAGTCTAGATAACAATAATATATAATTTCCCTAACTGTTTTTAAATGCTAGAACATGGATTTATATGAATTAAAAGACGATTTGGATTACAAAATTCTAGAAGAATTGAGTGTAGTGGATGAAGCAGCAGAGGACCAAATGGTACTTTTTTTTCTTACGTTGACGGGAAGTGTGTAACGTGTGTGGGGTGTCAAGCTGGATCATAAAGTGATCGCGGCGACGGTGTAGGCCTAGGCTTTTA
>NW_022757215.1:0-690 GCF_011630105.1 Anneissia japonica
CTCAACTCGGCGAGATAAGCACTTTTGTGCAAAAAGTGACAATATTAAAAAGTTGAGTCAAAATGCAATTGTTTTTTGTTACGCACGGTGAAATAGCCTGAAACAAAGACTATTCCATTAAAAGTTTGAAGTTTTTCGGAAAAGTACTCGAAATATGGCGGAAAGTCAAAAATTTGCACTAAGTGTTCTACTCGGCGAGATAAGCACTTTTGTGCAAAAAGTGACAATGTTAAAAAGTTGAGTCAAAATGCAATTCTTTTTGGTTAGGCACGGTGAAATAGCCTGAAACAAAGACTATTCCATTAAAAGTTTGAATTTTTTCGGAAAAGTGCTCGAAATATGGCGGAAAGTCAAAAATTTGCACTAGGTGCTCAACTCGGCGAGATAAGCACTTTTGTGCAAAAAGTGACAATGTTAAAAAGTTGAGTCAAAATGTAATTTTTTTTTTGTTAGGCACGTAGATAGGCTGAAACGAACTCTATTCCATTGAAAGTTTGAAGTTTTTATGAATAGTACTCGAAATATGGCGGAAAGTCAAAAATTTGCACTAAGTGCTCAACTCGGCGAGATAAGCACTTTTGTGCAAAAAGTGACAATGTTAAAAAGTTGAGTCAAAATGCAATTGTTTTTTGTTAGGCACGGTGAGATAGCTTGAAACAAAGACTATTCCATTAAAAGTTTGAAGTTTTT
>NW_022757216.1:0-1156 GCF_011630105.1 Anneissia japonica
TAGTGAATTCGAAGTCATATTTCTTGACAAAAATTTGCTTCCATGGCAAGGTTTATGCCTACCATACCTGTACTAAGTATCATAATGGTGAGGGTAGTAGGCCTAGGCCTGAGATGCTATGAGAAATCTCTCTGATTACAGTTTAAATACGAACTCAGTTCAGTTGGAGGCAGGATCGTAGCTAAAGAAAACTACTGTAAGGGTGTGTGATAGACATTTTGAGGGTGAGTACGTGATAAAATTGGTAAACTCTAGATAATAAGAGTGGATTTTAAGGATAGAAATGTGACTTAATAATGGTGGGTGGAGGACATTAACTTTAGATTGAGTGGGAAATTTCAAGGCTAGGTGGCCCCGCCTACCATAACTACATCCCTTGGAGGGTTACGTAATCGGGAGATGTTACTGTAGGCCTACTGCCGGATAAAACCAACTTCAGCTAAAATTTAAACTGTGGCCTTTGTTATCATTACTAAAATATAATATAGTAGATTTACAGCATTTCCTTGTTTTGATGCCATTCAAGTTTAGTTTTGTTTCCATATATTTAATTTATATCATTTTCCAAGGCTACATTTAAAAACAATTAAACATACAATACGCTAATTATAGTACAAAAAAATAATACATTAAGCAGACCTTGATTTAAAGAAATCAGAGGAAATAGCTCTCCTCCGAGTATCAAGGAGCTCTATTACCACTCCTCGGAATATGTGAAAATTGATGACATTATTTGAAGGAGGGAGGTGGTCTTGTTAAAAAAATAAGGCATTTTTCTTGATTGGAATTTGGAGATTTTTTAGAGGACCATATCTGCAAAAAAATAAAAATAAATAAAAAAATATGTTTCCTATCCTCTGGTTTTTGAAATAATGGCCTTTAAATATAGTCTGCCCCTTGCAGGGGTTTTGCCAGAAAAACGAAATAGGCCGTCCAAAATGGAAGCCAGTGGGCGTGGCACTGAGCTGATGGGCAGGCCACGCCCATCTTTGGGGATATTGGTACGAAAACAACGTACATTCAATCAATAAATGTTGTTTTTATCAAACGTAAATATTATTTAGCTTTAGTTTTAATGTAACATTCAATAGATTTAAAGAATATAAAGGATTTGCTGAAGGTAGACCAGGCCAAATTAGGCTAGGCCAAGCTGATT
>NW_022757218.1:0-994 GCF_011630105.1 Anneissia japonica
GATCTGTTGCATCCTGCCGGACGATCCGTGTCGTAGGTGGAGCAATGCGAAAGGTGTCATCATCGAAACGGACGCGCGCTCCGTCGCGGAGGGCAGTTCGTTAAATTTGGTGTGCTACTTTTTCCAACCCGTAATCATTACTTGGATTATGCCCAACCCGGCTCGAGAGGAAGAAACGTTGGCCGAAGAGTGCGGGTTGATTCATTCTCTTCGTTTGCGAAACGTAACCGCGCGCGACGAAGGTCTCTACGCTTGTTCCGGTTCTAACGGCGTGGTGAGCAACTCGGTGAAAATTCTCGTCGGCCAGGAAGCGAGACTGTCGACGTCCGTGGACCTGTTCTGTGAAAGGACGACCGCGGTAGATTCGAAGGCGCAGCAGATGGAGAAAGTTTCCTTGTTTCCCGAGGTACAGATACCGAAAGTCAGGGGAATGATAATCCTGAGATGTACGACGACGCGGTCGACCTTCTCGGTGTCTTGAAACGAAAAACGGCAAGGACGTGGGCGACGACAGGAGTCATCGTCAAGTATGCAATGGCGGTCACGAACACATGCTGATCATCGTCAACGTCAAGTTGCGGGATGCAGGATTGTACGGTTGCTCGTACGGGCAGAACACGGCGAACGCTTTGGTGGAAATCGCGAAAGCCGACGCACCTCCCCTTCTCGTCGAACATCACGCGAACGTGTGTAAGGACAGCGTGTTCAGCATACCCGACCCCGCCGTCCAGGTGAGAAGAAACGGCTCTCTCGCCTGCTACTACTTCGACAGAAAGACCGATAACTTCGGTCGCCCCGACACCTGTTACGAGGGAGCGCTAACCTTCCTGTCAGGAGGAGTGACCGAAAATTGCTACGACTTACCTTCTCCGAAAAACTCGGATCCTCCGAGAAGTCATCCGTGCAACGAGCTGAATACCGAATTAGACGTCGTGATCGAGAAAAACCTACTGCACGTGGGAGACACGGCAACGCTAAACTTTTACGGCCGAAA
>NW_022757219.1:0-976 GCF_011630105.1 Anneissia japonica
ATTCACGTGGTGCTCCAATATCAATCAGTTTGTTCACAGCAATTGTGTGGTCTATTAAATCGAATACTTTTTTATAATCAATCGCTACCAGAGTAGCAATATTGTTTGGCAAGTCCAAACCACTATGGATGAAATGCATTAAGCTAGTAAGGTAATGGTTTACAGAGGAATTTTTGCGATTTCCAAATCGTCAATAAATGGGGTAATCTTTGGACGTAAAAAATTCATAACAACATCTTCAAGTACTCGGATGAAAATGGATGTGATGGAAATAGGGCAAATCTGGTTAAGGGTTATTGTACCCTTTTCCTTAGGAATTGGTGTAATAGTGGCCTCCTTCCATCTTGTCGGTACCTTTCCAATTGCGAGTGATTTATTAAATATGTTCACCAAGGGTACGGCTAATTCGAACGCGAAAGTTTTTATCAACCGTACAGGAAGATCGCCTGGAGCTGCAGCTTTATTGCAATTCAGTTTCTTTAATCGGTAGTACACCTCCCAAAACGTTAACGTAGGTGGAGGCGATTTATATGGAAGATACGTCGATAACCCATTTATTTGTAACGATTCAAAATGTTGGCAAATCTCAGATAATTTCGAGTTAATCACTTCGCGAATTTTCTCAGGATCCGATTCATCAATGTTCAGATTTAATGAATCATTTTTATTTTTTCTAGTTCCACACATTTTACCGATTTGTTTAAACCATTGCCTTGAGTTGGAAGTTAGTAAATGCGCTACTTCATATTTTTAATATTTGATCTTGGCTTGTTTAATTTCCCATTTGACGATATTTCTATACTTGCGGTAAATATTCGAAGACTGTCCATACTTGTGATATGCTAATTGTCTTTCCTTAATTTTTGTTTTTATTTTAGGCGTAATCCAGGGCTGGTCCGTTGAGTGTACATGAATTGTTCGTAGTGGGAAAAAATGTTCGTATGCGTGATTTAATTCCCGTTCAAAAATATTTAAT
>NW_022757220.1:0-922 GCF_011630105.1 Anneissia japonica
GTATTCGTATCTCTTAATTGTGGTATTTGGTTGAGAGGCATTTGGTTTATCGATATGTAATAATCATAGAGCTATTAAACAACTAGAGTGCTGACAAGATGGCGGAGCAATGCAGAGTTGTGTAGGTGTACCATCCAAGATGGCTGCCGTAGGAAAGCGCCACCTTCAGGCATAGTATACATATTATTATCATAAATAAGCCCTCTGACTGAATATTATTTCATTAATGATAATTAGTATTGATGATGACAAATTATTAAACTGTCGTAGCCAAAAAGAGACCAAGTAGAGCATCTTATTAAAATATTAAAAAGAAGTAAAATCGTGTACATTACACCCATACATCGCAACGCTCGAGTTTCAAAATACGGGTAACTAGCTGTACTGAACTTTCTGTGTAAATTGAGGGCGCAATTGAAAATGATAGTGCTCAGGGGGAATTTGATTGGCTGAATCTATGGCAGCCATCTTGGATGGTACACACACACAGCTCTGCGTATTTCGAACATCGAATACATTGCTGTTAGCGCTCTAGTATTCTTATTATATCTCTATGTTTATTACCCAGTACTCCACCGCGCACGGTCGATTTGTCTGTTTATCTGTTCTCCACAGATACTGTACTTTTGTTTTCTGCAAAGATCTTATAAACACAAGATAGCGTTCTCCGCGATTTACGCGTGCAAATTCTGTAATAAGGCATGAATGGCGCCCTCTTGCGAAACTGGAAACTTTTGACCCTTGACCGCTCTGACCATACCGTACTTTACCTTTAGGGTATCAATCCTGTGAACAGCAACCATCTCAGATCTATGGCAACAGATAGGACGCCCTCTTCTAAAACTGATTACTCTTTCTCATAGAGGTATAATAAGAATACTAGAGCGCTAACCGCAATGTATTCGATGTTCGAAATACGCAG
>NW_022757221.1:0-1935 GCF_011630105.1 Anneissia japonica
CACAGGGAAACCAAAAAGTTCGAAAGTTCAACGGTCATGTCAGGGTTCGTTTTCATTTTTGTAAAGATGGCGCTGACGAAGTTGATAGCCACGTTTTTTTTTCAGCCACAAAAAACATTAATTTTACCTGGAAATATGAGGATATAATAACCAAAACTGGTATAGTATGTATATTGAATATATATTTATATTATAGGAAAGTGTCAGATTTGTTACTTTTTGAAAAAAAGTGTATTTTTAGACAATTTTATTCATCAGTGTTGACGGCGGCGCCTTCCCGTTCAAGGGTATCATATTACAAAAATAACGATCATATTTCATATTTTTAATTACTCTAATCATTCAAGTTAATTAAAAAAGCACCAAGAAACATTTTTTTATAAAAATTTTTGATATTTTCTCGAATATTTAATGAAAATACATGCACACATTACTGCACATACGATTTTTTTAAATTATTGTTAATTAATTAATTAATTACTGACGATAATTAGAGAGCGCTTAAAGCGCTTATGGGACTGAAAGGGTTTTAAAAGTTATCATGTCGATGCATGCATAAAACGTAATTTCATAAAATTTGGAATCTGAGATTGACAGACAAAATTCTCTATACTATATATACTAATTTAACGAGTGGACTTCCTTGATTTAAGGAAATATATATGTATATTGAGATACGCAAAGTTTAGTAGGTTAGAAGTTTAAAGGAGAGGACTTCCTTATATTAGACTGTTAAAGTTTCTACTTCGGTCATGAATATGCATGAATATAACGTAATTTTTGATACATGAGATTTACATAACAATTGAGAATGTACTGAAGAATATAAAATCTTAAATTTTTATTAGCGATCTATCAGAAATACGGGGATTGGTTATACCGTAAAGCCTTCAGAACAACCCCTGCAATAGTAAAACTGGGATCCAACAGGCAGTGAATATTCCATTTTGATTTAGTGTACATGTTTTTTACATATTTTTATTTTATTTGAATTCTTTTTATTTTGTATGAGTTATATTTTCCACAGACAGATAAATGAATGCCTGAACTGATATTTTATGGGTTTCATATTACTTTCTATACAAAACAGATATCATTAATTATCTTTTGTCCAACTGTGTGCATTGAACATTTGACGACGACAATGTCTCCAAATTCCCAACCGTAACTTAGGCTACGGGCCTCGTTTAACACTTCACATCAAAGAGCCTGTTAATTAATCTTGCAAAGCTTCCACCTCATCATCATCATATCATCATCTTCTTCATCATCATAATTTTTAATTGTCCATAGCAAAGTAGCGAACAACTATGAATTCAGAGTGTATTCAATAATAGACGTCTCATAATGCACGAATGTATTTCAAAGCATCTAGAAAACAAAATCTTTTCGAATATCTAAAATTTATCTTCCCGCAAAAAAAACAAACTACCTCTCTTCTCATGACCCTCCCAATATGGGAACCCATCTGTGCGATAGCCAGTGTAAACCTTGGATCTGCGCTTGACATGTATTTATTGCTTAAAAAAGGTATATTTACAGTATATTTATTTATAGAAAATAATGTTGCATACTAGAACTGTCAGGAATAAAATATACAGATAAAGACACAAACACCGCTTATAACTTAAATATTACGCATCATCTGGCACTTTAGCAGCGTGTGCAAGCGACGCATTCGCTGTAACAATGAAGCGGCTTTATTAAAAACTATTTTCTCCATGATGAAACGTCTCTTTGTTATTTTTTTTTTCAATTTCCAGACGCCTCCCGGCCCTCCAAAAATGTTTTGCGGCCCAAATTTGGGCCGCCGACCATAGTTTGCGGAACGTCGATCTAATAGAATACAGCTATAGACCAAGTGAAGTGTTAGACTGTGTTTGTTAAGAGTAAGGATTGCCAACTTGGGGGACAGCCGTATGATAGTTATGATAA
>NW_022757222.1:0-675 GCF_011630105.1 Anneissia japonica
TATATATAATTAGGGCAAGGAAAAATGTTATTATATTTACAAGTTACAGAACCATTTATGTAAATGTAATATTGAAAAAAAACCAGACATATAATGCTACAAATGTAGGCATACATGTTTAAGAACCAGTTTATGTAAAAAACTTAGCACAGTGAAAATAAACAATAATTTAAGAGCTGTCTTGGTTTAAATGAGATATATTGAGAAAAAATAATAAATATATTATTATGAATAATGTCAGTTAATTCTGACGAAACGTGAAAACATTACCAAGTATATTTCCTTGCTAGCCTAGCTAGCCTAGGCACTGGCATATGCTAGCTCGATTACAAAATAAATAATAAAATCGTTCGCAAATAATAGGCCTCATAGGCTACTGACCCTACCCTACCTAGCAACGCTAGACTTATGGCCTAGGAATGAGTTTCTGATCTGCTTCCTTGAGTACACCGGTCCCGCCGCCAGGCAGTATCATGAGCATGTGGTGAAAACAAGGGTGAATTTTCTAACTTCTTAAATTTCGTGATTTCTTCGTTGCTGGCCTTGAAGCAAAAAAATCAGTTATCCTTTCTCAGCGCTTCATCCTCCTAGGCTATTTTTGGCGTGTCGCATGTCCTCGATCCCAGAGAAATGAAAAATGTCGAGCGCCCAAACTTTTGTCATGACGTCGTGCCA
>NW_022757223.1:0-3290 GCF_011630105.1 Anneissia japonica
TGGTCCATGCGAGCTACATACATCTTTAATCTTTTTTGCCTTTCTTATAACTTCATTTTTCCACTACTACTACTACTGATACTGATATATATTTATTCTTTATAAAGCTTCCTTTCCTAATTAACTGTAATTATTTAATAATTTAAATATGGAATTATCTGTCAAGAAATATGTATTTTTAAGTTTCTTTATTATTATTAATTGAATTTGTTTATATTATTAAACTCAATTTGTTATTAGGCCTAAACTCATATATTTTTTTTTTCATTTATTTATTAAATAATTATATTTTGGACTGCTTTACTGTATTTCGTTTAGTTGTTTAAACATTTCTTCATTTCTTTAGTAATTGTATTTATAGTAATATTTTAAGAACTATTTATTGATTTCTAAGTTTATTTTAGTAATTCATTTTAATTTTTGAAGTAGTTTATTAACGGATTCATTCTTGCATTATAAATCAACAATTGATTAACTCACTTATTTAATTATTATTTATTCATTGTCAGTTTACTACATGTGTCTAAAAATCTATTTTTGCTGTATATTTCTTAGGTACCCAACTTCAGCTGAGTATTCAAGTATAGTGGAGCAACTACCCACAACAAATATCATCTGATACTCAAATGAGGAAGGTAGGCCTACAGTTTATTATTACTGTATGCATGCATTCTTAACACATTAGCACCTATAATTGTAATGTATTGTAGTCAATTTAACTCCCTAGAGATTTTTCTATGCTATATATGAAAGGAATTAGACTCTACTACAAATAAACTAATGTTTTTTTTATTGTTGAAAATGTTCCATTACAAGTTTTTATTTTGATGCATATTAAATAAGCGTTCCAGTGACACAAAATATTTTGACATTTGACTTTGAAATTGTGACCTTTGACTTTCATAGTTAACATTTCATCAAAAATTTGCAATTTTCTTTGAATTAATAATTATATAAATGATTTTGAATTTGCATACTTTACTAAATTTTATAATTATTTTATTGGGTGACATCAATTATCTGACCTTTGACTTTGATATATTGACCTTCAGCCTATTCAACTGACCTTTATTGGTTTTTACTCAAAAAAAATATTATCAGCATGTCCCTTTTCTAAATTTTGCATAAATAAAACCCTATAATTATGTAATATGATAGGGTGATAATAACTGATGTTTTTATGGCCTAATTCCCAAATTTCTATCAGTTTTATATACCATTTTTGGTCAAAACGCATTTTTTCAAATAGAAACCTCATTGGATGATGAGATATTCTGAAAAGGGATTTCCCAAAGTTTATGTAGACGTTTTTCGCGACACGCTACAGTTCGTATAACAGAAGTTATAGCGGGTTGAATAGCCAGGGCCGTTTAGGGCGGTCTCGGACTAATGCGCAGAGCGGTTTGAGCGTCCAGGTGCTAATGGGTTAAATTAGTTGTACATATTGCACATAGACTTGCACATATTGCACATAGACTCGCACATACAGTATTAGAATGCAGGATCCTCATTACATAAAGTCTCAGACACCTCTCTGACACACTGATAGAGATTGTTTTGAGCATGGAATCTATATTATGCCTAGTTCCAGATATACTGCTTGCATGACTGGTTTACCGAAGGTAGTTAGAATGTGGCAAATAAAATGATCTGTAGATAGTCGTAAGGAGTGTGTTCGGAAATACCTTGGTGTGAGGGTTGGTTAAAAGTAAAGGGGAAAATATTTTGGCGTAAATGGGGTAGAAGTGGGGATTGATTTGAATTTTGAATACAGTAAAGTACTGCATAATTTCATTGAATTTTGAAAATTAAAATTTCTTGTTGAATTTTTTTCTGAAAAAAAAAATTGTTAATCTTATCTTCGAATTTTTCAATGTTTTATTTTTTTACTTTATTTTTTTTGTTTACTCAACATTTTGGATTCTTTGTTTTGACATATCACGGTATTCTTAGAATTTTTTTATAGGAAGATCCAAGGGATTCACATGGGCATGGTGGTTGATTTTTAGCAAAAATCAGACCCAATTGCTTATTTTTGTTTTTATCATTTTTATACATCATTGGTGAATGATGAATAGGCCATCTCATAGCACTGAGGTCTGTTTGATGTTAGTGTATTCATATTGTTTTCTTAGTAGGCTATCCCTACCTACAGTAACTAGTTCAAGTAACCCCTTGGGTCACCAACCCTTTATTCCAATGTCTCTGTTTCAGGTCTTTAACATGTTTATATAATGTATTATCACCTAACTTTAATAGCGCTCTTAAAGACAATCTACCAATCTAAGTTGGCTTCTCTCCAAAGACTACTGTAGCCTTTTCTGTGGTATTTTAGGCCTGCAAAGAATATTCATATTCATAATATGAATTATGAACAGAGGTTTCTTTATTTTTTAGTATGGAACTGTTTCAAAATATAGTGTTGAATAAATAAATAACACAGAATTATTTGGAATTTAGAAATGTAATTTGGGATTGAATCTTATTCGGACATGTATAGACCACATCAAGTTTACTCCCTACCAGTGGTCAATTAGCAAGGTATATCTTTAACTAACACCACGTGCATAATGTTCATTTACAGTTTTCAATTACAAATTGAACACACCACTAAAGAATCCTTGGTTGAATGTTTTTTTTATGTGTATCTTTCATTGTGTTTGCTTATGGTCATGACAGTTACAGGAAGCAACACATTTGATAAATAATGCATATTTTAATGAACTTATATATTCTCTGTCTTTAAAAATCTAGTATATTATAAGTAGTAATATGTAGTAACCGGATTAGTAATGAACTAAATATGATTTGTATTTACTTTGCAGTTCCCCGCTGAATTTCAAATTATAAATGATTTGGAAAATGATGCTGTAGCCCCTATTGAAAGCTGGCATAGACAAGTACTGATCTGCATTAATATCACGGTACAGAAATCAGCGAACCAAAAACGTATAATGCAGCACTGATTTGAATAATTCTTTTAGAATAAGAGAAATTTGATAAGAAGGAAAACGGTGAGTTAGCAAGGAATTAACATTAACCATTAAACATAATATCTAATCATCCACGTTCCATTAAAGCTGTATTGTCCGATAAACTAAATGAAAAATTCTTCAAATATAAATGTTTGATTTAACAAACCCATTTTAATAATAAATGTCATGAACTTGAGACTATTTTAAAAATTGTTTTCTCTGAATTGTGGGCTGGTAATAACCAAACAATTCTAGAAACACTTCCAGTGTCTGTAATTCTTTATGAATTTTTGTGTATAAGAGACAGGTTTTATT
>NW_022757223.1:3324-6200 GCF_011630105.1 Anneissia japonica
GCCCGACCGTCGGAAAAGCCCCCGACCTGAATTTTTTTTTTTTTTTTTTACACAAAACACTCAAAAACTCCACCTCCCGATTTATATAGGCCTATGCTTGTTTACCATCCGTCCGAACGCTAGCCGACTGGGCTTCTCCCTGCAGTTCCATTCCATCATCGTCCCGTCTAGGCCTAGGCTAGCCTAGTCCTTGCTTCTATCTAGAAAAGGCCTAGTTTTATAGTAGTAGTATAAAAAGAGTGTATTTGTATACACGGTACAGCCGATGCAAGCAAGCATTAAGATTTACTCGGGATTAAGTTTACATTAGCAAACTAAACTCCGATCCGATGCTTACGTCTCATGCTTTGTGCAGAGAAGCCAAGTCAGCCAATCAGCGCGTTGGTATTTCCATCACTTTGGAAGTAGACGTATCCACAGCGCGAAAGAGAAACAAGGAGGAACGCTCTGTGGTGACCTGAGACAAGACACGACAACAAACATGGCTGCGCCCAAATGTTACTAAAGCTAAATCATATTTACATTTGATAAAAACAACATTTATTGATTGAATGTACATTTTCGTACCAATAATCGATGGGGATTACTAATGATGGGCGTGGCCCGCCCATCGGCTCAGTGCCACGCCCACTGGCTTCCATTTTGGAAAACCCCTACTTACTGGCGAAACCCCTGCGAGGCATCAATGATGACTGTTGTGTTGTTCCAACAACAAACCCAGTATGATCCAGTTATAATTAATGTCCAGCAAACATAAACTTAAACACAAAGCATGGAATATTCACATGCTGGTACAGTGACATAATGTTTCCAAACAGCTGGTCCAACTAGATGTCAAATTGTTTCTCGGCATAAACATAGCACATGATACTAGTTAAACTCATTAACAGTATTCACTATTGAGTATTATCACTATTATTTTATGTACATACTCTCTAGTATAGTTGTTGAATAAACAATCACAAATAATAATCAATTGTACAAAATACCAGTTCAAAAATTACATTTCTGTTTATGAATGGACAATAATGAATTATTATACGACTATGACAAACTTCAATCTTCTTTAATATTTTGCTTTTGTTATTTTTATTTTTGATTTCACATCCAACAGCAATTACTGTACACTCGCCACTTAGGATGGAATGCTTTATAAACCTATTATCGATATATCATCAGTTCTGTAAGCATATACAATGTTGCATGTTTTAAAACTTCATATATAGGGATTTCAATATGACTGTTATTCATATAGGCAAAGTGTATCTGCTATAGATGAATTACATGATTTCTTGTATCCAATTTTGGCCTCTGTTGTTTTCCTCTTCTTTGTTTTGCTAATTTTCCTTCCGACGCTGGTTTTTCATGTTCTACGAGGAAAAAAAAAATAAAATAAAAAACCTCCCTCCCTACCATGAAATTTGATACCAAAAGGATGCTAACCAATTATTTTTTTTTACGTGGCCTTATATAAGAAATAAAACTAAAATTGTTTTAAATTCATTTTCTTAACAATATGATTGTTTACTCATCCAAACATACAATTTAAGAAATTCAGAATTAATTTTTATTTTTCAAGGATTTCTGGGTTCCATCGGACTATACATCTTTAAGTTTAAATGAAATGTCATGAACATGGTGCAACAACGTTAGAGGCCGCTGTTAAGAATAGTAATGTCGATGCATGAGTGACAGCGAATGATGTCATAAAATCAGAAGTATCGGATTTGAAATCCATTGTAGTGGATTTAATGAATGTGGTTTCTACCTTAGAGCACACTGGATAGAGATACCGGTGGTGAACGTGGGAGGCCTTGTACCAGGGATGCAACCCCTGACAGGTACCTAATGTTGAATATTATCGGAACCATTCCTCCTCTTGGCGTAGGGACAGGACACCCGAATATCAGCTGGGTAGATATGATCGCTCGGACTCCCGTAACCGAGATTGGACGCCCGAATATCCGCAGGGTAGATATGAGCATGCCAACACACATTGCAGACAAAACATTCCATACCGCAGGGCATACAAAGGTAGTCCCAAACGGGTTACATTTAACACCAAATATTCTAGTTCGGGAAACTAAAGTCAGCTGGAAATTTGGGTCAATATTCGGCTTATGCAAGTGGAAATACTAGTGATGTGCAAAGACCGCTCAGTTGTCATCAGCAGATGACCAACTTGTACATAATTCAGATGAGATTTTTGGTGTTCCTATTAGTGATTTAACTCCCACATACAGTTGTATGTTGAGGGTCACGAAGTCAGTGCTTTAATTGACACTGGTGCTAACATTTCTTTAATTTCTAATCAGTTTCGTAAAAGTAATAAGTTCTTAAAGTCAAGAAGATTTGAGAAAGTTTTCACACGGCTAAGTCAGTTGACGGCAGCCCCTTTGAAGTTAGGCTGTGTTAGAGTTAATTTGCGTATTGGGGATGTTACGCTTAACCATAATTTTCATGTCTCAAATAGTATGGAGAGACCCATGATATTGGGTTGGAATTTTCTTATGTCAAATGGGGCAGTTATTGATTTGAAAACTGGAGTCATTAAGATTGCTGATACATTCCGTACTGACCGACAAGTCGCTTTACTGTACATACTTGTATGTTGTTTTACCACGAGCATTGGTAGTTCCAGCAGGTGTGGAAATGGCTGTGATGCAAAGTGTCAGCCCCTGAATGTATTTCTGTCCCTCATGGATACGAAGGTGTAATGGAGCCTGATAAGAATATGCCTATTATTTGTGGAAGGACAGTTGCTACAGTAGACAACAGGATAATACCTATTTTGTTGATTAATCCAACTCGTGAGGAAATGCCCCTAGGTCAGTTTTACTCTGCTTGTGATAGGAAGGAGGATGAGTATTATATTA
>NW_022757223.1:6418-11276 GCF_011630105.1 Anneissia japonica
ACTTAAATAACAGAGGAAGAAAAAGATAAGGTCCTCAAACTACTAGATGATTATCATGATATTTTCAGCAAAAACAAACAGGGATTACAGTCGTACAGATTTAATCAAACACACCATAGATACTGGGAATGAGGCAGCACACTTATAGGACTTCTAAGATGAGAGAGGAGATAAGGAGACAGTCTGATGAGTTATTAGATAAGGACATCATTGAGTCTAGTCATAGCCCACGGAGCTCACCTATAGTTATGGTTAAGAAAAGGATAACACCTTTCGTTTCTGTGTAGATTATAGGAAAATTAATATGCATACAGTGCCTAATCCAAACCCCCCTCCCCTCCAGTGGCGGGACAGAAATCTGGACAGTTATTTAGATCCCGTTCTCTAACTGCCTAGTTTATGAAACTTGTTTTATGATCCTTAGCAAGGTAATGATACCTACTTCAATTTGACGCAAAACAGAAAACACAGTACCTTATCAAATCACCATGGCAACGAAAAACATTTTGGTGGTGGGACGGAATAAACAAATTGGATAAAAATGAGACAACATGTTATCTTCTCAATTAATTCAAACTTTAAAATTGTACTGTAAATTTAAATACATACTTTTGAGTAGCAACTAATGCTTCATCACCATAGGCTATATCAATAAATTTAAATGTTTCGCTGAGCAGAATAAAATAAAAATAAATAAAATGGTCAGGGTAGCGGGATAGGAATTTTTAAGATTACCCCAAATTCTATGCTTTCTTTAAAATAAAGTTTTTATCTGTAAAATTGAAAAGAATATTAACATTGCTGATACAGTACTTCATGCCATAGGTGTATGGAACATTTTAACAAGGTAAAGACATTAAAGATTTGGAGAAATACACTGATACTGTACAGGTAGGTCTCATCATCATTATATATAGACCATTATCTATTGTAAGCTTGTATTTTAAGGGGTAATTTATACCCCCTGCACATTTTGGCAGAAATGGCAGTGTTATAGTACTAAAAGAACTCTATAATCATGGCATCACAACAACATTTGTGGAATCAAATCAATAGCTTTACATTATTTAAAGGTATCATGTAGCTTTCAATGTTCTTATGGTGGCGGGACGGAATTCCAAAAGGTGGTTTGACGGAATTAAATAATTATTTTAGTTTAAAATTGTTTAAAATTTTCCAAAATTACTTTTTAAGCCAAAATCATAAATTACACTTTTATAATCATAATATTGTTAAGAATTATGGAAATGGAATCGATGCAAACACTTTTAAAAATAAATTATACTTCATAATGGTGGTATGGAATTCTTAATACGTGGCGGGATGGAAAATAATAAAATGGGTTTAAAATTAATTTTAATTTGACAGTTATTTTTCAAAGCTAAATCATAAATTACACATGTAAAATCATATAATAGCAAAATGTAATGAAAATCAAATCATAGTAAAGCGTCTAGAAAAAATTAAATTTGTTTTAACTGGTGGCGGTACAGAATTTGACCCAATAAAAATGCATGTCACTTTTTTGGCTCATGTTGTTTCCAAAGCCGGCATAGAGCCTGACCCTGCTAATAATTTCAAACGTTGGCCTATTCCATGTAATGTCACCCAGGTCAGAGGTTTTGTGGGTCTTTGCTCATATTACAGGCGTTTCGTGAAAAACTTTGCCTCAGTTGTTTGTCCTCTGCAACTACTACAGTAACTCACAAAGGCGTACCTTTTGTTTTGTCAGATGAGTGTGATCATGCTTTTAACATATTGAGAGAAAACTTGATTAACCCAGCAATTGCGGCATATCCTTATTTTAATTTACAATTTCAACTTCTCACAGATGCTTCAGAATTTTCCATCGGCTCTGTATTGACTCAAATTCAGTTAAGCATTATTTGCGTGGTAACCATTCTTATTGTTACAGGCCACAAACCCTTGACAGGGGTTACATATAGAAAATGATGTCAAACACAATGGATTCTTGATTTGAATATGTTCTATTGGAAGATTGTGTACAAATCAGGTAAGACAATCTGAATGCGGATTCATTATCCCGTAGACCGATCCTAGTTTAACAGTTATAGCTTCTGAAGCTAAGAGTGAGATGAATGTTATAGTGGAAGATTGTACCTGTAAGGGAATAAACTGTAAAGTTCAGGATGTACATGCCCTAACTTCTTGTGATGGTTTTTCACTTCATAATCAACATGATATTAAATTAATTAATGAACAGGATAGAGACCCTGAGATACAGGAGTTAAAAATGTGTGTCCAGTCACGTGCTAAACCCCATCATTTTGCAGGCAAGTCCCGGTATTATGAACGATTATGTAGGGAGTTTCATCGTTGTTAAAAAAGATTTATGATGGTTTAATGTCCGCATTACTCATGATAGACGTAAGGGTGAAATTGTACAGTCCATCATACCTAGTTTTCTACAAAGGGAAGTATTAACATCATTTCATGGTTCTAATTCAGGACATAATAATTCTGAAATTCAGGACATTATAATTCTGACAAGACTCATTTCAGCTAATTGTACTGGCCTTATATTGCACGTGATGTGAAAAATTTTGTTTGGAATGTCTACCGTGTCAGGCTAGACAAAGATCTGTCCCTGGATTACGTGCTCCAATGGGTACAGTGCCAGTGAACCATCCATTTGAGAGAATTGCAGCCGATATTACAGAGTTGCCTGTGTCAGCCAGAGGTAATTTTTACGCGTTAGTAGTAGGTGATTACTTTACCAAATATATAACTTTATACGCAATTTCCAATCAGACAGCAGCCACTGTTGTCAAGTGCATATGCGAAGATTTTATCAATTGACATGGCGTACCAGGGTCTATTCATGTGGCTCAGTTTGTGTCAAATTTATTGAAGGGAGTCTGTAAATATTTAGGAATCGACAAAACCAAAACTACCCCATGTCACCCGCAATCAGACGGGATGATTGAGCGCTTTAACCGCACACTGAAGGATCAACTGGCTAAACAGCTTTATGGTGAAGGCAAGGAGTGGGACACCTTACTCAGTCAAATTGAATTGCAGTACAACTCAATGGTTCATGAAATCATTCTAGAAAGATGCACTACAATCACCTTAAGTAATATTGAACCATCTGTTACCAAGCAGCCTGTTGTTAGGACAGATGTATATCAGCATTGCTCAAACAACTGTCAACCTTTGAATGAGAAAGCTGTAGCACCCTTCAGTGTTACTAGAACAGGCAGAACAGTGAAGCCACTTTCCAGATTCCTGGAATAACTGTGAATGTATGAATATGTAAACACTTACACATATATTACATGAATTTACAATTAACACACACACAACCAAAAATTTGCGTATTGACGCGTGCTTAATTTGTTTACGCATGTGGTTATAGAAGCTAGGATTTGTTTTTTCTGGCTTTAGTGTTAGTGGCATGAGGGTCTTTTCTCCTTACTTGATTATGGGGAATTGAATACGTCCATGCACGCACGTAATGTTTTTAAAGCATGTTGTAGAAGTTAGGATTTGTGTTTGTTTTGGTTCTAGTGTTAGCTAGTATTTGGGTCATTCCTGCTTGCGTGGCTTGCATGATTGAATAAATAATTGTGATAGACTTGTCAATAATTTCACTGTTTATGGTAGTTCAAACTCTCTTTCATAGATGTGTATAAGAGACAGGTCTTATTATAGTATTTCGAGTGTCGCAGAAAGTTTTTGTAGTTTTTTGGACGAGATGATTGTTTTCTGTTTTATTATTATTAATATTTTGTACTGTATGCAATTCGTATGCTACGTGAATCATTTGAAAGAGGTACCGTACACTCCTCGTATATCCTACACAGGGAGAGATTCTGTCTTTATTTGTTTTGCACCATACGCTATTTGTAGGCTGCATTACTGAACCCATTTTTTTTTTAGATGTTTTCTGGAAGATTTTATTTTTGCACCGTACGTTATCCGTATGCTGCTGCGTTGAATATTTATTTGTGTTTTTTTTTTTTTGCACCATACAGTATGCTAGTTGTATGCTGCGCTATTGAATTGGTTTGTACTGTACGCTTCCGTATGCTACAATGATGGTAGATATTTTTTTTTTTGGCACTGTATGGTATTCGTAAGCTGGTGTGTTGCATTTGTGACATTTTCATATGTAACATATGCAATTCATATGCTACATGTTTTTCTTTTATTTGAGACACTTTACTTTTTTTTGTATCATAGCCATTTGTAAGGTACAGTACATGGATACTGAGCAGTTACTTCCTTCACCGTATGCCATTCATATGCTGGAGTTATGTCAACAGACCCAGAGTCATCTAGAATCTCATCGACGACGGAATCTAACCAATACTCAATCTCATCAGTGGAATCTACTTGGAGTCATCAATATTAAGGCATGTGAACTTCATCTATCAATCTTCAGATGTTCAACCAATGGAACCATTGTTTTCTGATGTACTTCAACCACGAACTGATCACCTTGCCTGAGCGTTTTATTATTATATGAACTCTGTTTTAAATCATATTATACTGAATTGATAATAACTGACACATGAACAACCAGCTAAGCAAAAGAATTTTAATTAATTTCATGAACACTCAAACTGTAATATACTGTAAATACCATAATAATGAGATTGCTTATAATAAAATCAGTGCAGAATGTTATTTAATGTATTTCATTATACATTATAATACTATAATGCATCGATAGGCTTATGTATTTGTTATTATTTCTGCATACATACTGTATGAGAAGTGGGACACTTCTTGGAAAGAGGAGGAGTAGTGTAACCTTTCAACTTTAGGATATACATATTATGGGATGGTCCTGCGAAATAGTCTCGTGGGCCGATTTGATAGGAAGAGACTA
>NW_022757224.1:0-137 GCF_011630105.1 Anneissia japonica
GGGGGGGGGGGTGCCGTTTCTTTTTTATTTTTTTTTGCACCATCTTCAGTACATTTCTGTACAGTACACATCACACGGGAAAAAAAATCCGTCATCGACTTCTGTCTTAAATTGTTGAACCTCTGTTTGACAGCTTC
>NW_022757224.1:202-706 GCF_011630105.1 Anneissia japonica
CATCAGCAGGTTGTCAGCAGCGTTAAAAGCTGTTGATGCGTTGACTCTTGTGAGGTGACTAACTTCTTGTTCATCATCAGATGAATCGTGCTCCTGCGATGTTTCCACACCACTGATGATTTGATCATCCGTTAGCCACTGATACCCTGGATCGTCTGCGTCTTCAGCCAGCCATTGAACAGGTCCCATCTACTCGCTATCATCGGCTTGGTTTCCGAGTTCTTCAAACATTACATCGAATTCAGCCGAGTCATCGTCCTCATGATGGTTTCTTTGATGAGGATCGGAGTCGTTGTTCGGCTACCCTCCCAGAAGTTGTCGCCATCTACGACTTAGGTTTTCTTCAGTTGCATCTTCCCATGCTTGGGAAATCCAACCAACGCAATCCTTGATTGTCAGCTGCTTCATGACATTTGGAATGTCGTCATCGTTCGCCAGGATGTGTCGTAGGAGATGCTTTTTGTAGCGTCGTTTCAGGGGTTCCAAGATCCCCTGGTCCATAGG
>NW_022757224.1:841-1029 GCF_011630105.1 Anneissia japonica
CGTGTTCATGGCACCACCGCCGGACAGTTGGAACAGAGTCACTGTGGAACCATTTTTTGAAAACGGTAGCATCCATCCATGCTGAATGTTGGCTATAGTATGTAACCGGCAAGCGAGACATGTCTTCATTTTTATAGCATCTTGGTCCCCTTGTAGTGTCGTCCATCGAATTCCCTGTCGCGCTTTGA
>NW_022757225.1:0-889 GCF_011630105.1 Anneissia japonica
GAGAAACACAGGAAACAGGAGAGGAAAAGATTGATTAAACTGCAAACTACTGGGCATTAACTTAAGTAAATTAATTATATAATAATGAAACGTCTTTAGATGAGTTTTATGAGTCGATATGATGACCATTCGTTGACCATTCAATATCGTCATTCAGCGCTGACTATGGGGTCTTACTTAAATCTTGATTGTAAAATTGTGCCACAGAACCTCCATTGATGATGGTGATACTTATTTTATTTTTTTTAAATACTTGTAGTTACTCATTTAGACTAGCGCGCCAAGTACTCGTGTAAACTCACGTTATAGATAATATGTAGTACAGTATCATGTCTGTGTTAAGCCATCAGATATTCAATTAATTGAACTATTAATTTAAAAATGTTACATAACTTATCAATATCAAATAAAACTGCTGCAAAGAAATGCTTATCATTAGAAGGGAATTGAAGGGTATTTGTATGAAATATAGTAGCAATATTCAATATTTTTATGTGTTACTTGTTTAGGAACATCTAATCAAATTATAAAAAATAAGCAATTTGAATTTGAAAAATAAAATTTTATTAACTCTACATCCATAAATATTTTGTAGGTGAAATTGCAGTTTTGAAAGGATGTACAGTTTTATATGAAAATAGTTTTATTTATATGAAAATAGTCATATTTTAAAAGTATTTGTTATTTTATCTTTAATTTTGTCATTTGTAACAGATAATCAACATAAAGTTTGAGTTACTGTGACAATAAATCTGTAATAAATATATAAGGGTTTTTAGTTAGTATGAGTTTGTTAACTTATTAATATATTTTAATGTCTGAGTTATAATAATGAAACGTCTTTAGATGAGTTTTATGAGTCGATATGATGACCATTCGTTGACCATTC
>NW_022757226.1:0-784 GCF_011630105.1 Anneissia japonica
GCTCTTTCAACCACTTTTGAAATCAGCATGCTGATTTCATAATTTCAATTGTAGCCAGCATATGCAAGGAGGTGAAACAGCTGAAGTGTGGCATCTGGGATTTATTCAGCGTGATCACCAAGGATAACCCACGAAAGTCTGAAGCAGTGGCTTCGAGAGGTCAAGGGTCAGGGGGTCGCTGCCCCAGGTCTACTGGGGGCCCCGGACCAAGATGAAAAATTTTCGGGGTAAGAACAAAATCTCCATAGGGCCCGAGCCTAAGCCAGGATGAAAATTTTTTTTGTAAGATTTAGGAGGAGACTTAATTTGGGGAACGGCCGAGTGGGGGTCCCAAGTGAAGGGGGGGGGGACCATGTGATGTGTTGCCCCAGGGCCCTTACTGGCTCTCGACGCCACTGGTCTGAAGACATTTCTAGCGAGGTCCTGTAAGTGATGGATAGGAATAGTACACCTGGAGGCAATCCCTACTCTTTTTCCGAAGAATGAACTTTCTTTAAATTTGCATACCGAAACCAACAGCTTAAATTTCTTTAAAAATGTTGTCTGCTTTTTTTGAACTTTCATTTCAGTCTGATATTCGAAATACAAGGAGAGCAGCAGATGGAATTGAATCGGGTATTAAAAATTAACAACGCATCTCCATGGTTCAGCGCACACACAGTGACTACCACCAGTAGAGCTGCTCTCGTATACAACAATAGATCATTATATGTTAATAACCAATTACATTGAGTCTCCCTTACTACCACAGTATCAACAAGAAGTATCAGGATTTAAAAAATGC
>NW_022757227.1:0-10024 GCF_011630105.1 Anneissia japonica
TCCCTCTATAGATATAATATATGATGAACTGTGGACCTTTGAGCCGAAATAGAGGCGTTCCAACCCCAATTCTGATTATTTGCACGCTTTAGCTTGATTTGCACATGCTCAATTGTTGCATAAAAAGGTTCTATTTCACACCCTCTTCGCAGACGCCATTTAGTTTTTGATTTAATGAGACGTGGATTTGGTAACTGCACATGCTCGACAACGTCACTTAGGCCTTTAGGCCTACTCAATACGCATACTCCCTGTCTGTCCAGCATTTCCAAGCGCATGCTCACTCAGGGCCTTAGCCACCGGTACGGTTGGTCAGGTTTAAACCTGAATACTTTTTGACAGACCACAAGTTAATTGATTAGGTTTCAAATAGGAAAAAAGGCTAAATTCCAATCGTATGTTTAGACTCAACCTAACTCCCTCTTGACATAACTCAGGAACCACAAGTCTGTGAACTCAGGAGTGAACGGTTAATGATAGTTTACATTATTTTCTTCCCTTTAGTGTAAGATTAAAAATTATTTAGATTAAGAAACTTAAAGTTAAAATTCGGAGTCTATGTGGGCTTAGCTTTTATCCAAATAAAGTTGGTCAAGTACTACTCATACACAGTGAGATTTTGTAGAAAATCAAACTAAAGTTCCCTTATACATATGCTTAGACTAACATTCATTTCTTCACTAAATTACCTTGTCAATTGGCGAGAAAAATCCATGCCTTTATTTATTCCTGATAGTTCTAGTATGCAGCATTATTTTCTGTAAATAAATATACTGTAAATATACTTTTTTAAGCACTTCTCTTAAATACATTGTCAGAGGATCCAGATCCTTCGGCGGCCCACTGGCGGATCTCAGTGCTCACTTCACACCATCCTGACCACTTCAATTCTCGTGGCTACGGCCCTGTCACTTTTTTTCACAGATATTTCAGAGACGGTTTTTGGTAGCTGCGCATGTGCATTGTTAAGTTTGGAATTATCATTTCTTCGTAACGTGGAGGTATGTTTGTAGTAAAAGCTACTGCTTACCTACAGTTACCTAATGACTGTGTACTCTTGTCCATAGCAGCCTAAAGGTGCTGCGCGAAGAAATTCTAAGCTTAAAATAATTATATGTTTTAAATTTTATCTTCTAGAAGTTCTATGTTACAAGTTTATTGAATCTTCCGGTGATATTACACTAGATGCAGAAGAATGCACACGTCATAATACTGACTATGGGCTAGCAGGTGTAAATAGCGCCCTCTTACTGGATGGAATTGCACAACTTGCAAGGTCAGACAGCATTGCTGACAGATATTGGCTGCGCGTGGGATCATCTGTGCAGAACATCCCATCAACGACAGGCCCATGTTCTACTTATAAAGATGATTTTACTCTTAATGATAATGAATGCACTTACCTTCAGATTAAGAACGATGAATATGAAATCAGAAAACGCATGTGCCGGGATGCCACAACCAATGACGGATTCATATGCCAAGGAAGGCTTGGTAAGTAAACTCGAAGAAACAATCAAGCTTGGCAACATCGAAGATAACGTTTCTCCCTTTTCTAATAATAATTTAACTATTTTTTGAAAGATTGTAAGAGTTATATTATTTACTTCAGTCATTTACCTGTAGATGCTTTTATTATCTACGTATCACTGAAATACACTTAAAAGCAGGATCCGGGGAGTGGGGTAGGGAATAATACAGCTCTATTGTAAAAATGAATATTCAAATACTTTAAAGAAAAATAAATGGGAACGAAGAAGATACACATATTTGATAATTAAAAATACAGTATTGAGGGTATGGAAGTCTGTAGAACAAATAGATATCTTAATTCATTCGTACCACTTTCAATTAGAGTGCTTAATCAAAATATCAAATAAGTTTTATGGCCTAATTATAATATATTTTCTCCACTACTAGCTATATATTATTTATACTGATACTGCATTTTGTTTTGCGATGTGATGTACCAACTGATTTTCTTAAAGGACACAAATAAAGAATCTTGAATCCCCTTTCACCCAGTTGTTAAATGGTGTGATATAGGCATATATGTATTTATAACACACCTAAATATATACTTGTTATTGATCGGTTGATTTCGTATCACGTGACATTGGTTATTAACCGCATTTCGTCACTCATTATAGAAAATTAGTTCCACTGTGCATGTTTACATCCATCTGTTTTAGTTCATTGCGCGGCGCAATGAACTAATGTTCATAAAGTGGGAATTCAACTTTATATAGATTAATATAATTATTTTCACGCAGAGACAACGCGAGACACACCAACGACATCATTGGACAAAATATTCACCGGAAGTGACGTCACAACTAAAGTAAAAATGGCGTCACAGGCTACTTTTAAACAACAGCCAAATGATTCTAAAATGCCGGATGCTGTTATACCAATATCAATCGCTTTAGCCGTAGCTGTCGTTTGTATTGCTGTCTTAGTAGCCATCATACTGTTGAAAAGACGAACACCAGACGACAGTGGATCTGGGACTAATCCTCAAAATGAACTTGAAAAACATGGTAACAGATCTCAATTATTATAAATATTCGTATAATTGCTATATAAAAAAAAAACAGTCCACCTCATGTAGGTCTTAAATATTTTATTAAAAAAAGTTCATGAAAAAGTTAATTAATGTTATAACTTAATTTGTAATATATTGTAAATTGTTATTGTTATTATTGCCTATAATGTAATGTATATTTTAGAGAATAGTCAAAGATTTGTTAAAGTACAGTCTGATCGAATTCATGTTGAGATATATGATGGGATACCAATGTCAATAAAAACGGAAATGACGAATTTGATACACACTTTTGACACAGACATTGCCCTTTAAACTACAGTACAGATAGCTTATTATTTTATATAGTATATATATACATTATATATATATATATATATATATATATACTATATTATATACATTGCAATTATTATACAATGTAAGATCAATTTGCTATAATGGAGTTATCTTTTTTGTAGATCCAGTGATAAACCAAGTAAACGAACAAGACTGTGCTGAGAGTTCATCAAGCTTAAATCAGTATTCAAAGTATGAAACTTCTTTACCGGGAGACTATGCATACCTCAGTGATAATGTGCTCAAGAATCACGGCCCAGATTACTGTGTCGTAGAGGGTGACGTTTATAATGGGAAATACGAATATCCGATGTTGCCATTATCTGTCGAGAATTCGAACGCTGAAACTCTTTTAAATGATCCTTCTTATGATAGTCTTGGCCCCCATTATGACGTGTTAAACCGCGAAGAAGAGGGGGAACAAGCGCCATCTGCTTATGATGATTTAGAGAACGGAACAGAAATGCCCGAATATGAATATTCTTATGCTTATTATACTGATCTTATAAAGTGAAGTTCTATAATTGATCAGAATCAGTTAGTATGTTTTTATTATTTTTAATTTGCACATTACATACCGGTACATTTTTCATAATTTATTTTCGGAGATCACATCTTGTCGTTGAAGACACTTAAAATGAATACTGGTGTTGTATCAGCATACTGTATAGTGTGAAATGATTGCCTCAAATGGGATTCAGACTTCCAACAAAAGATTCCAGTTGGTTGAGGTGTTTGCATAGAAACCCTCTGCTATAAATTAAATCCCAACCGCCTTCTCGCTTATTGAACCAGATATCAGAACTTGATTTATATATGTATATTTTTCGTTTCCTATTTTTTTTTTTCAGTTCATAATATTACATAAAGTATTTTCCCATACCATATAATTCAAGATACTTTTGGTTTTAACACCAACAAATATAACTAATTTCTTATAACTAAACAATATGAATATTTAATAGACGCTGGTTGGAACGGCACGCTTGCCTTTGCTTCTGGTGTGGTGGAACATGTCTTCTCGGATAAGGATTATAAACCGTACGTCCAGTGTACACAATTGACTCATGTGCACTTTAAACAACAAAGTACTGGTTCGTACAGCCCATGTTGTGGACAGACTAGGGTAGCTGGTACCGCTTACCGGGTAGCTCAGACACAAACAGACCCTTATGGGAGAAGAAAGTTACTGTATTAGCTTGTCCACGCTTCGAACGCTTTGAGAGTGTGGTGTACAGCGCTGTATAAATTCAACTATTCTTATTGTTATTCTTCTTCTTCTTCTTCTTCTTCTTCTTCTTCTTCTTCTTCTTATTATTATTATTATTATTATTATTATTATTATTATTATTATTATTATTATTATTATTATTATTATTATTATTATTATTCTTCTTCTTCTTCTTCTTCTTCTTATTATTATTATTATTATTAATAATGTTATTATACAATTATTATTATTATTATTATTATTATTATTAAAATTATTATTATTATTATTATTGGTATTTATATTACAAATACCATACTTACAACTTTCATTTCTATTATTATTATTATTATCATTATTATTATTATTATTATTATCATTATTATCATTATTATTATAATTATCACTATTATTATTATTAATATTATTAAGATAAAAGATATTTTAATATTTTCTATTGTATTAGTAGGTATTATAGTGCCTATCAGTATTTTATGTATAAAATTTAGTATATTGTAAATCTAAGCCTAAGTACTGTCGATGTATTAAAATATCATCTATTTGTATACCTAGGTAAGCAATACACCCGCTAACTTTGGTTTTATTGAATCAAATAAAGTCATAAGGAATACCGTTAAACATATAATATATTTGTTAGAAGTTATTTCGAAGATTAGATATTTTACACTACTGTTGTTTTAGAAAACTCAAATCAACACTGCTTTCAAGACTCTTTGTCCATTAGACACACTCTCTTTCAAACACTTTTCCGTCGCAAATAATGTTGCTGTTCTTCTCCTCTTCTTCTCCCGTTATGTATGGAGTAATGCTCTCTTCCACTAAAATACATTCATGCCTTAACTATTTTTTCTTGGTCGTGTAACCCGCCCTACTATCAACCTCTCTTAACTATTCTTGTTGTCGGAACTAGCTATTACGTTAGTTTACATACATTCTCTAATAACAATAAACCATACCTGTTCCGTTTATATTAAAAAAAAAAAAAAAAAAAAAAAAAAAAAAAAAAAAAAAAAAAAAATCCAGAGAGGCTGCCACCATTAGAGTCATGTTATCAAAACTGGTATTTACACAAGTCCTCGTCATCATCAGCCAAACTGGCATGGAGCATACAATAAAATGTTATTATTTGCTATTCATTCAAACTTCATGACGTCATTGTATTCATTGAATTGAAGATTGGAATTATAATGTACTGTACTGTAATCGCAACGAAGAACAGGTTCTAGGTGCTTGTGCTTGTACAAGTCGATAGCTTTGCTCCGCATATAATGTAAGTTTATAAAGTCTACATGATAGGATACAGAATATATATAAACGAATAGATAGAAAAAAAATAATAGTGCTCTAATAGGTATATATATTCCGCATAAATTTGTATGATTATCATGAGCGTTCGGAAATAGGATTTAGGCAAGAATGCAATAAAGCAACCAGGAAGTATGCGGAAATAGAGTATATCAATGGCGTATCGTAGAAAATAATATTGTATTTGTTCCCTATAGAATGCTAGCGAAGCGAGAATTTATGCTGGGGTCAGGGGGCCGCCAAGTACCTTGGAGGTGGTGCAGTAGCATAACTTCACTGTTATTATTTTCCATTTGTTTGCGTTTATCGTGCTACGCAGCAAACCTAAATTTCAATATTATTTATGTGTGAGCATTTCAGTCAGTTGTATGAAAGTGGGGGTTAGATCTGCGCGAGTACTAAATGGGCCTCCGTTATGTAATTGGTATGCTACTCGCTTTGATAGGGAGAGGTTGCAGATTCGAACCCAGGATTTTTTTTCATACAACTAAATTAAGGAACTTTTCGTTGAAGGGCTATATTTCTTGCTCCTCTAGAGCACTGTTGTCATTATTTTTTTTAATTTTATGCATTTGTCTATGTTGTGTTTACGTTACAACGCAGCAGACTAATTTCTCTCTCTCTCTCTCTCTCTCTCTCTCCCTCTCTCTCTCTCTCTCTATATATATATATATACATATACATATATATATACACAGTATATATACGTTGCTTCAATACTTGTTTATTATAATCTACATGTATACCATCATCACAATGGCTCAACTGGCCCATGAAAACATATTGGATAGACACGGTAATTTGGAAATTGACGGCAATAGAAAAATGTCATTACTTGACAGAAGGAAACGTATGGACAATTGGGATTTTGTACGTCGATGTTGGTAGGTACCCTTAATCTATTCTTTTTACCGTTTTTGACGTTGTTTACCTATTTAATTTTATTTATGTGTGTTTTCATTATTTTGTTTAAGTAATGAAGTAAATGGTAACACTAAAGAGCTGAACGAGAAGCTTGTGAGGTCTTTGGAAATTGCAGCGTACAGATTTGACCATTTAGCACACAAAAAATAATAAATTTACTGCATGATATGAAATCAATATATAGATTGGATTGGATTTATTCAGAGTAAGCACTAAGGATAGCACACGAAAAGTCTAAGACTTATTTCCAGTGGGGTCCTTCGGGTGGTAATTGATCAATACCGGGAGATAATCCCCTAATCTTTTCCCACGTGTTCTTTAACTTGCATACAGGACCAACAGCTTAAACGTCTCATCCGAAAGACTTTACGCTATTGGAACTTGTATTTTAGCCCTCTTTGAACACAGGGAGAGGCAGCGATGGGAATTGAACAGGGGTCATAGAGATCTCCACGGTTCAGCGCCCACACTGGCACCACCAGATAAGCCAACTGAGCTAAGCTGCTCTCTAAAATATAATTACAAAAGCTGTATATGTAATTGTTTCTTGATTCAAGTGCAATGTTAATAACAAAATATTATTTTTTAAATATTGAGCTTTCTATTGTATCCACAAGATAGAATAGCATGAACTTAGAAATCAGGGTGCAGGCTGTACTGCATAGATCCTATATGAAAATACACAAAACAAGAAATCGGTGGTTAATTTGACAAGAATTTATTTCTACGAAGCAACACATGCACTATGAATATACCAATGTCTATTTTAAAGATTAAGAAAATTGTTTAAAAGCTTATTGCTCAAAAGTTAAATATAAATTTGAATACTTTTTTCCTTTTTTTTTAGACTATTTTATGTAACTGTTTTGATAGGCTACAATAAAATAAACAAATAAGTGTCCCCTTAATAGGTGGTAAATTGTATTGATTTTGACCATTCATTCAAAAACTCTCCCCCTTAATAAGGGTGCTCCCTTAATAGGGATTGGCCGTAGTGGTAACAGATATATTTTCTCTCGTTTCACCGAAAATGTGTCCTTAATAGGATGTCCGCTGAATATGGGTGTCCCAAAGGAGGGTTCTACTGTAGGGGATTCGTTATGGGCCTGTTTCTATGAGAAAGAACCGTTTTTTCTGCTGCTTTTTCAGAACCATTATTATCCACCAGTCTGATAAACCTACGATATTATAATCTAAAAGGAATCAGTAAAACACACGTTAAACTTCTGTTCTCAACACAATGAAACATTCTCTTTTTTTTTTTTTAAATAAGAACAAAAGTTTTGCCCTCATTTTACTTGTTACTTGATACTTATATAGCATTTCCTCCGTGTGGTTACAAAGCGCCAACTACTCTCCACTCTGTAATATTTTCATCAAACTGCCACTCTCGCACTTCAACCACAACTAACAAAGTATGCTTTTATGAGTCATAAAGACTAAGGTAGATCAATGGTAATAAAGGATAAGAATATTAAAATGAAATGAGTGTAAAAACTATCAAACCCAGCCCAACATGAAACTAAGTGGCAGATACAGATTTTAAGGCATGCCCTAAACTGTCTGACAAAGTTAAGTTATTAATAGGAGACAGAATATTCCACATTCAGCCCGCTGTAAATGATGTAAAGATTCGTCGCCGATACGCCTACGGAACATGGTCTGACAAGATGTATTGTGGATGCCGATCGAGGTGATCGAAAATGTGTACTTGTTAATGAATTCAGATATAGTATGGAATAAGCCCGAAAGAAATTTGCAGACTAAAGGAAGTAGTTTTGAATTCGATTATTCGACTCGTAACCATTTCGATATAATATAAATGTCTGGCAGCCGTTTTTGCAGTGCAGTGTACGGGTCGGGTCGGGTCCGACATGAGCTATTATTCGGATAGGAAGAATAATCATTGTTTGTATTCTGTTAATCGTGCAAAAGTATTGTTGTTTTATACTTTTATTATTAAAGTAATTCCGTTAGTTTAAATTGCATTCTGGCTAATTTTTACGTCATTTATATAGAGAATCAGCCCGGTATCAAATACGGAATGGTTACATGTTGAGTCAAAATGCAGTTGCAAGGCGTTCCTTATCTTAGTAAACCGATAATTGTAAGAGGACAGTTTTTCTCTCGATTTCCAGTAGATATACACCCTATTTCATTTCAAATTCTAATACAAAAAGGATAATCAGAAAATATAATGTAGATATATTTGGAAAAGATAACATAGCTTGTGCAATCCTTCATACTTTTCTTTTCATATATTATTATTGCATAAAGAATGATTTTAATATTTTTTACAGGGATGATGTGAATGTAAGCATTCTAAACAGCATGCTACCAGACAATTGTCTATATGTCAATCAAAGTAAATATTAATTACATTAAACACTATATTTATCATCGTCTTTAAAACAGATATTTCTGCATGACAATACCAACATTAAAACATTAAAAAGTCAATAATTTGACTAATGTACTATATATATTTTTTCATAACATGATTATCATCATCATCATCATCATCATCATCATCATCATAATCACCATAATCATCAGCCTGTCAGGCCACTAAAACATTATTATTGTCTGTTTGGTGCCTGATTTGGCAAGTTATTTCCTTCTACTCTTTCTGGAATATTACGCAATTTGATCTCCCTCATTTCCCTTTTTTGCCCATCTCTTATGGTCCATTCGAACTACTTGGATTGTCCGCTCCAACTGTTTATAGACAGTTTTTCAAAAACGCCTTTTGTATTATTAGGCCCTATCTGATTGAAAGCACTTAACAATAAAAATATAATAACTCTGATTATAAGAATAATAATACTAACACTACTAGTACAATAACTGTTATTATTACAGTATTATTATCATTATTACGGTATTATTAATAAATATATTTATTATATTATTATTATTAACACATATATCATATTATGTTATTATTAACATCATCATCTTTCGTTATTATTCTTACTATTACCACTACTATTATTACTGTTATTGTTGTTGATGTTATAACTTTCTTCTAAGTACAATAATTTCATAGACTTATTTAATACAGTTATAGAACCTCTCCTTTGGGAAAGCTCCTATTCAGTTGACACACTTTATAAAGGGACACTTTTCTGGTAGCAAATAGAGGTAAAATTTATCTTTTAACACTACGGACAACCCCTTATGAAGGGCACATTTTATTAGTCTTGAAGGTGTCCCCTTTCTATGGGTTCTACTTTATACAACATCTAAACTATTTATAAATAAATATTTTTTATGCTTCTAGATGAACTTCAATGTTACATGTTAATATATTTGGGGCGAACTAATATGGAAGCAGATCAAGAATGCACAAGTCATGGTTATGAGTTAGCTGATGTAAACAGCGCCCTCATTCTTGATGGAATTGCGGAATTTGTTAGATCAGTCATTGTTGACAGTGGGTCTAGAAGATACTGGCTGCGCGTGAATTCAACTTTGCAGAACGTCTCGACGGAGGCAGGTTCATGCTCTAGTTATAAGAGTTTTAGTCCTGATAATGGAAAATGTACTTACCTGGACATTGAAACCAATAGATATAGAGTCAGACAGCGCAGCTGCACAAGCAAAAATGAAGGATTAATATGTCAAGTAAAGTTTGGTAAGTTAACACAAACGAAGAAACAAAACAAGTTTGTGAACAA
>NW_022757227.1:10033-14577 GCF_011630105.1 Anneissia japonica
TATATATACACATACATACATGATACATACACACATAATTATATATATAATGTATATATATATATTCAATGATTCTATTGATTTTGTTCTATTTACTATTATTTAAAGTGTACTGCTACTTACTTTTTATATACATGTGACTATTTTTAAGTACCGTAGTAAGAAAGCATTTATAATTATTTCATGTAGAGCTAACACGATACATACCGACGACACCACCGGTCAAGATACTTACCCACAATGAAATCCCAACAGTGAAGTCAAGTGGTGTTACTTCTACGCGGCAGTCAGAACAAGATGTATCTAAGATGTCGAATGTTACACTAATAGGCCTATCAATTGCTTTAGCAGTAGCTGTCGTTTGTATTGCTGTTTTAGTAATCTTATTGCTTAAAAGACGAACCTCCACAAAGGGTGCACCAGGTGCGAGTCCTCTAAAACAAAAGATACATGGATACTTGCTAATCGTTATATTTGTATTTTATATGCTGTACGGTAATAGTTATGAGTAAACAACCACCTCCTTAAATTAGCAAAAAATTAGGAAATAAATATTCATTATATGAATTGTATATTGTTAAATGATTCTTTTATTTATAATAATTATTTAAAAAAATCATCAGATTTTAAGAATTTTATAATAATATGTAAACCAACTAAGACTATTATAAACAGAATTATCATGTTAATAGCCGACATTTATCGCCACGACCAATTGCTAATTTAAACAAACCATTAAGGTGCTCGGAAAATTTAGGAACCACCATCCTATAAATGCGTAGTACATGTGTAAATAAGATTAATATATGCATAATGATATTAGCTATAATAACATTAATACCGGTAATAATTAGATTGATGATGATTATAACGACCATGATGATGATGACAATGATGATGGAAATAACGAAAATGATGAAAATAATGGGCTTAATAATATTGGTGATATACAAACATAAATAATATAATCATACTGACACACTATAACTACATTTTGACTTAACGATGGCGTGTTAATTTTAAAAAGTTCATCAAACAATACACGAGCCTACACCTTTTACATAGACATGCACACTTTAGGCCTATTTTACAATTTGTAATTAATGTTCTATAACGTTTTTGTCCTCTTAGATGTGTCAGCAACCCAAGTGGATCAGCAAAGCCATGATGATAAACCTTCAAACCTGTATCCGACCTATGAATCTTCTTTACCAGGAGACAATGTAGGCCTACACACTGCGCAGAAGTACCATAACCCGAATTACACTGTCGTAGAGGGTGATGTTTATAATAATTTGAAACCTGAAACTGTAATTAATAATCCTTCGTTTGATAGTCTTGACCTTCAATATGACACTTTAAACAGTCAAAACGAGGTGAGTTTTAACGCTCAGTATAACGTGATAAACCGCAAAAAAGATGGAGAGCAATCGCCAGTTGTATACCTGGAAGTTGTAGAGGATGAAATGCCTGAAGATGAATATTTCTATGGTGACTTCAAACAGTGAGAATTTGATTTGATCAACAGTTCTTAAGTTCTGTCCAGATTATCAAATTTTCGTTGACCAAATAATGTTGTATGACTATAATATAGTTTTTAAACTTTTATGATGTAATTCCGTCATGACCGTATCTTAGGCACGTCACATGCTTTGTCAAATAAAATGTAATAGTCTGAGAATGGCTTACAATAAAAAATGCGAAAATAATATTTTATATAAATATAAATATTTTATACATATGTTCTCGTTTGTAAATATTATATAGTGTCACTGAAATTTTATATTTTTACAGTATATATATATATATATATATATATATATATATATATATACATATATATATATATACCTATATTGATAATAGTTTTTTATTGAATATCAAACAAAAATATTTTAAAAAATAGCCTATTGAGATCTACTGTATTCCATTTTTGCTGTAATTATTCAATCAATCAATCAATCAGTCAATCAGTCGATCAATCAATTAATCAATCAATCAATCAATCAATCAATCAATCAATCAATCAATCGATCAATCATTCGATCAATCATTCGATCAATCAATCAATCAATCAATCAATCAATCAATCAATCAATCAATCAATAAGGAAGCTTTTGAATTTTGTTTCTACAATAACGATATTGAAAGTTGCCTCCAATCGGATTCAAACTTCAATAAAACGCCCAAGGGATAGAAGTAGTTAGAAGGAACCTAGAAAGATTATTTTTTTTTTGTAGAGGTGATGTCACTAGTAATAGAATCAACTTTAAAATCGTTTTTTTGGCAATTTTTTTTTACGAAGTTATAGGCCATTACGATTTTGCCCCTTTAGCAACGTGACGTCAATGTTCTGTAACCACAGATCGTAAAGCGCTGAGTATAGCACCCCGCGTGGCGCTTTACGATTTTTGGTTACAGTATCTTACACTGAAGTCACGCTGTTAAAGGGGTAAATAGTAATAACCACATAAAAAATTGTCAGTTGATAAAGATCTCTGATAGGGATCGAAATGTTCTGAGAAAGTACTTAGGTTTCATGTTAGCTTTACAAAAACGAATATTTGTCATCTATACAATAATGATATTGAAAGTTGCCTCCAATCGGATTTAAACTTCTAAAGAAAACGCCATGGACCCAGTTGGTTAAGGTGTTTGCGTATAAAATTCCTGGTTTTAACTTTAAAATGATGAAACTAAATACTTTTAACTAAACAAAATACTGAATATTTTTGTTTGATTTGTTATATATATTATACACAACTAACTATTGTACACACATGTACTATTAACACAACTAAGCTGTCTCTTATACACATCTAGATGTGTAAGATGACAATATTTTAATATTTCCTATTGTATTAGTATTATAGTTGTATTTTATGTACAAAATGGTTTACTGTAAATATTGGCTTAAATACTGTCATTTTGTTAAAAATCTAGCAAGATAAGCAATGCATAAGCTACCTTTAGTCTTATTGAATCATGTCAAAAGACATACCATAAAACATGATATGTTTTACGCTATATCTTATGTCTTATAATATTTTTGATAGAAGTTTTTCGAAGATTAGATTGTACACACATGTACTATTAACAAAACTAACTATTATAGATTATAATGATGATTATGATAATGATGTTGATTGTTTGGTTTTTTTTTCTTGCTCTTTCCATACGCAAATCAAAAGACAACAAAATACAAAGGAAATTTAACATCACCAAAAAACAATTTGCAGTATACATCATAATCAATTTAAAGAGAAATTGAAAGGAAAAGAGCAATGCGCAGAAGGAAAACATACAAAAAAAACTTTAAAGAAAAGGTAACGGAAAACCAAAAAGGAAAAACAGACAAGATAAAAGGAGACAAGAAAAAATGAAACAAGAATGAGGTTTACAAGGACCATATTAAGACAGAACATCAAAAAGAAAATAAAAAAAAACAAAAAAAAAAAAACAAACTTTTAATGGTCATCAAATTTATGAGGTTTTTGAACAGAATGTTTTGATGTCAAAGAGATTAACTTTATTATCAACGTTACCATTCATTTTGTTGAAGGTAAAGAGAAAAGGGCGCAAGGTAAATGCAATACTACAATAGACAAAAGTAAAAAGTCACTAAAATCCTATACCAAGATCACAAAGCAATTAAACCCTATGGAGCCTTTAGTTTTATACGAATGTAAATTGGAATTATTCGAACTATTGGATTTACTTTCAAAACATCAATTTAATGTAAAGACATGCTGCCACATAGACTTAAGACTAATAAAGGTTAAACTAAGACAAGATTGTCTCAGGTTTCATATAACACTCACAAACACTCACTTTGTTAATAGACAAAACTGACATCCATATAATTAGTCAATGAGCAGCATGAATTTAATAATACAAATGAAAATTTGCTTCAAAATTAGTACACATTAAAGTTAATATATTTTATTTAGCTCAGTTGATGTAAGAATGGGTAGTTTAACTTCCCTGAATTTTTTTCCACCGTTGCCATCACTTTCCCATCGACTGTCCACGTACTCTTTGTTCTCGGGTCTTGCTTGACTTTTGTAAGAAGATGTCGCCTACTTAGGCTACGGTCACACTAGCGTCTTAAGCCTGGCTTGACTCACCGCTGGTGAGATTTCAAGCCAGGCTCGAAATTCTGGGTCGGTCACACTTGTTGGATTGACCTCTAAATTATGAAAGTCGAAACAGCAGAGCCCTAAAGAGAGAGTTTGGCCAACTCTGTTTCACGGGATTCGATATACGCGCGTGTGATTGGGTGGATCGCAATCAAAGATTTTACACCAGACGTGCCCAAACCACTCTTCTTCAACTGATCTTTTATCAGCTTGTATAGGGCTCGCAATGCCTTCACTTTTGTTTGAATTTGGGCCGTCGTTCTCTTCTCATGTCCGAGACTGGCTAATCTGTCAGCAAGCACGCCAAAAATTCCCGTTTTGTTGTTTGTTTTTTTATTTTATATCCGGTCTCTCAGCTCGGGTTGGCCCCACAAATCTACCAGGTCAGCAGTTTCCTGGTCGCTC
>NW_022757228.1:0-701 GCF_011630105.1 Anneissia japonica
ATTTTTTCTATTTAATATTTTTAAACATAATATATTAGCCTGTCCATTTAACTTTGAAGTATTTACTGATACCTGTAAGTATGATATACTTGTTTTACTTAATTCAAATAAATCTTTTGATAAATCACTGATTAACCTAATGTACATGTACCCCAACTCAAGAGCACTTTGCTCAAAACAACAGGAGTCTTCATCCCTTTTATCCCGACTGGGGCCAAGCCTGAGTAACTACCCATTTCAAAATCATATTGCCTAAGTCAAATCCAAAATGGCATTGTAAAATTGTTTGACTATTCTTAGATAAAATTCAATTTACACATCGTTAATGGAAAACACAACAATTTGGAATATAAAATAAGAGCTACTTAGGAAACTTTAGGCAAGTCGACTCAGGGAAGTCTAACTGTAAATATTCATAGCAAATGTAACTTGGAAGTTATAGATTGAAATCAGCAAAGACTACATATACTGTATGCATATTTTTTATCTTAATAATTAGATTTGTTGTAGGTGTTATGATAAAATAAGCTTATTTCATTACCTTGTTCCATTTTGGCCCATCACCCTGGCTATGATTACCAGGCAATCAACCAGAACACCTTTGCTTTCTTTCAAACTTGTTTTACTATGAACAATATCAACCAGAAAAAAAAAATTGAAGTCTAGTGTACTATTCCCCCAAGTTTCTTTTTCAAGAACAA
>NW_022757229.1:0-580 GCF_011630105.1 Anneissia japonica
CATGAAATGCAGTTAGAAACAAATACAATAAAATATAAGTAAAAATCGTCAATGAAATAATATTCATTCATTAAAACTGCTGAATACAGTATATCAACAATCAGCCGAGGTAAATTATTTAAAACTGTATACTGTTAGGCCTATGTTGTTCTATATACAGGGAAATAATAATAGGCAAAGTGGGTTCTGACACACTTGAGTTGTAAAATAAGAGAATTGAAATTTCGAGAATTCAAAATTAATAAAATCTTGGGTTATATTATTAAAATCACTTTAGCACTTGAAGATTAAAACTATAATGATAATAATAACAATAAATAATAAAACAAAAAAGGCCCCTATAATGAATGATGTTGATTCAAAAAAAAACTTATGTTAAAAAATCACCCCTTACATATTTTTATTTAATAATAATAATAATAATAAATTTCTTTATTTTAAATCAACCAATTATTGATCACTGTTGTTTGTTTCTATAAGCGAGAATTGTTTTACTTATTTTTTATTTAATTTATATGTTGTTGCATTGAGAAAACAAATAAATAATGAGAACAAAAAATTGATGTTCACACAACACACT
>NW_022757230.1:0-501 GCF_011630105.1 Anneissia japonica
ACAAACAATATATAAAACAAATTTAAATAATTATATAAACTCACGGAAACCCGTGTGTAACCATGTGTGTTTTATACTCATATGATCTCAAGCACTGAAAAAAATAATCATTTGTTATTTGTTGGCCTTCAAGTCAGGTTACCAATTGTCTTTTAACTTGAATAGCATTTGACGAATTAACTCAAAGTGTAACTATTGCAGTAGCACTTTAGTTTTAACTTAGGCGAGTTAAAATGTGAGTTGTATACCATAAAACACGCAATAAATCAATAAAAAAAAAGCTGCCTTTAATTTTTTATTTGTCTTTATGTTTTCTTTTAATATCTTATCCTAGTTATTAGATACTGCAAGCGAAGCATCACCCTCATCTTCCCAAAGTCTGAATACTCATTACTTGTTTTTTGAAGACTCGCCTTCTTCCCAAGACTCGCTTTCGCAAGACTCGCTTTCACAAGACTCATTACTAGACCTACCAACCACACCTGGTAGGCCTACCTGTGC
>NW_022757231.1:0-679 GCF_011630105.1 Anneissia japonica
GTTTTTACAGTTTTGCTGTTTTGTCTTGTTTTAACTTACATTTTAACTGTGAACAAACAAGAAGAATTTCAAACCATGTTCTCACTGTGTTTGACAATAAAACTTGAATTGAATTGAATTGAATTGAATTGATTTAAATCAGCCCAATCACTATTGAAAAACATTCTTAGTATATAATTTTCTTTATGATTACTGTACAATATTAGGTGTGATGGACTATACAGTGGGCCATTTTGTACCCCAAGCCATCAGCTGCCAACATCATTTGACTACAATTTTGAAGAGGAGGGATCACTGAAGTCAGACTGGTACATGATCAATGGGGGATCTATTTCAAATGGTTTGAATGGTCCCTCCTGTGGTATCATTGCCTCAGGTCAATCCATATATTTCTCACAGGTTTGAAAATCTCCTAGTATTTATTTTTATACCTGAAGAATTCAAATAACAATAATTATCTGACCAGATATTGTAAACCTTTATAAAAAAAACTTTTATCATAACTATATGATGATCTGCTGTCATTGTCATATTTTGATATTAGTAGATACTTTTAATAGTTTTTATTATTCCTCACTAGTTTTATGTTTTTGGTTATTTTTGCTTGTTTGCTTTTTTTTTCTTGTATTATGTCTTACTTTTATTTAAAATTTCAGTTATTTTATTTTATTTTGTTCAT
>NW_022757232.1:0-743 GCF_011630105.1 Anneissia japonica
TATGTATATATATTATTTATAAATATATTTATTTATATTTATATATATTACTTATGTATATATATATTTATTTATATATATATATAATATTTATATATATATTATTTATGTATATATATATATATATACATATATAAATGAATATAAAGTTGTCAGTTCAGGCAACGTATACAGTAGTGCTCGATGCTATGCAGAATGGTATAATAATAATAATACTAATAATAGGGAACTTGTAATTTCACTCTACAGGCTGTTTCATGCACTAGGCAATCTTCAGGAGTGAAGGGAATTTCAAATTTGACATGTATATGTAGAGTTTGGCCGTTGTAGATGCAAATTAGGTATTGTGTGTTTTTGAGTAGGAATTTGGCACGGTGTCTGCATTTTGAAAGGAGTTCGTGCCTTTTGTTCAAAGTAGATTGTTTGTCTGCATAAATTTATATGAAACTTTTCTGCGTTGCATAGATTGCATCGCTTTGTTTTGGGCGAGTAGGATGAGGCTCTATCGATAATGGACCATTTGATACTGTATTGTGTTTTGCTGTCTTTTAGTTTCCATATGAGCTTTGAAAGTTCTGTGCTGTTTCTGTGTTTTGGTGCATTGAATGTGTGCTTATGATTGTATATTGGGTTTTAAATGCGGTATCTGTGAGCCCGATGTAATGCTTCAATTCTTTGTTTGTTGTGATTGTAGCTTTATAAATAATTGAGGAGGTGAGGCAGTTTCCCGAGAGTGGGCAATC
>NW_022757233.1:0-41427 GCF_011630105.1 Anneissia japonica
TAACCACTGATTATTTTAAAGCCAGGCTCCTGAGGAAAAAGATTATGCATATTTGAAAAGTGGGGGAGAAAAGGGCATAACCACTCCTTTTTCCACTTTCCTCCCTCAGTTTTTTAATTTTTTAAAAATCCCCTTCTGTGTCGTAGAAAAACCAGTTGTACTACATATCAAAATTGATTTTCTCTCCAGAGCCTGGCTTGGTGTGTAGCATCTAAAGTGCTTAGTATCATGCTTAACATATATTATTATGATAGTTGCTTAACATATATTTTGATAGTTGTATGACATTCATATAGAATATCTACCTTTTCTCTTGTACTTTTAAGATTTATTAACTGGACAAGATACACACATGCTGCAGTGCTTGAAATCAGCATTTCCAAATACTGTTACACAAGTCTTCAAAGGATTTACTCATTTCTTCCTGAAAAATGGTCTTTATCTTTCTTCATTTTCTTCCTTTCTTCTCCTTATTTTGTTTTTTTCTTCCTTGATGCAATAAGAACATTTTACCTGCTTGTTATTTCAATTTATAGCTTTTTATGATATTTATTTATTAACTATTTAATAGCCATGCAATAATGATTAAAATATATACAAATATATGAATCTTTTTCTTTAATAACATTCCTATTTTTTTTTTTTTTTTTTTTAATATTATTTCGAAAATCATCCAACAGCGGAAGCCAATTACAGGATGTCTTATAATACATATAAAATATATAGAAAAATACAAACAAGTGAAAGATAAATAACATTACAGTATAAAATGGAAAAGAGAAATTTACAAATATATTGCGAGAAATTACATCTAAATTACAATTTGATTAAAAATATTACAGTATCAAATGGAATAGAGAAATTTACAAAAATATTGCGAAAAATTACATCTTAAGCTAAAAATTGCAAGTTCAAAAAAATCCAGATAAGTAAATAAACAAACAAATGCAAAACAAGTAAATAATTTATAAAATTACATTAGAAAATCGGAATTGGTAAATTTTTTTATAAAAATATTGCAAATGACATCTTAAGCAACGGAAACAAAAATAAAAATTAAAAATTAAAAAAAATTAAAAAAATAAATAAATAAATAAAATAAATAAATATGCAGACATACAAAAGGAGACAAAACACAGATCCAACACAAGCACATAGACAAGACAAAATAATCAAAAACAAAGCAGACAAGACACGAAAGATGAAAACACATCAAAAAACGGACAGAACACAGAACAAAGGTCAAACAGTAACAACACACACACACACACACAAATTAGGGATTAACCCACCCAGAAAAAAAGTCACTTAGGTATTATGAAGTAAAGATTGCGATAAGCTGTTTTTGAATAAACTAAAGGCTCTGGAGAAAAATATCGATCAACGTAAAATTATGAGAAAATTTATTAAATGAGAGGACAAGACGATGAGTAAAACCATTTTTAGTGCAATTGACTCTGTTGAAAGGAACCAAAAATAGGTCGTTGCGACGAGAGCCGGGTCTATTTTGATTGTTGCTACTTTTTTCATACAGTCTGCTGTACTTCCAAAATCCCAATGAATATAAACCACTAATTGGCCTTTTTTGTGGTGATCCTGAACTAAATCAGCTATAGTAACTATCTATCCATCATCAATATTTTATATATGTATGTATTTCTGTTTGGAATTCTCATTATTATTTCATATATAAATAAATGCTTCATTGAATGCCTTCAATTTTCAAAGTTGAAAATTATGCAATACATGTCACACTTGCATACATGCATGCTGTAGGCCTATCTTTGCATTCTGCTTGTTTGCTGTTTTTTGTACTGAAATTTTTAAAATGCAATAAAATAACGTATGCTATATTACATTATTGATTTAACTCCTTATTAGGAATAGTAAAAAGTTATTCAAAGTATCCTGGATTTATGATAGCTACCACAGTTGTAATTATAAATCATGTTTCCACCAGAATGAAATTGTCCTACATTACTATATCACGTTTTTGTTGATGGATAATTGATTATGTGTTAAGTAAACACATTAGTAATCAATCACTCATTGTAAAGTAAACAGTAATGCTTTGAATACTATTAATCACATCTGTTAGTGAACTTTATTTTGTGTAAACTTTCGCTATACTCTAAACTACACAATAAAGTAACGACATTGACGGAAATATGCATTTTGGTCAAGGAAGAGTTATTTTTATTTTTCCCCAAAAAATGCAGATGTGCATTTTGGGCATATAAACCATGAGTAAACTTTCATTCCTTTGACAATTGTAATTTAATAACAGAAAATTACTACCACTGTTGAACGAATAAGCAGTGGTGCCATGATCATGTACGTATGTGGTGGATGTATGTAACAAGATAACAATCTGGATTCTAGGCTAGCCCTCAGTTGAAATAATTTATTTTATCGAGCTTTTCACTTTGGTTTTTAGAAATAAACTGTAAAAGAAGCAGGGACTCAACAGATTTTACTTCTGGCGCGTGTTAAAACAATCAAAGGGGATTAAGTGATAAAAAATGCTCCCTGCTGCAAACGCATGCTGCTTTTGCTCCTACAAAAACACTGCAATTTGCAGCGTTGGATTATCAGCGGATATCAGCAGACGGTCGCATTTGAGGCATGTTGTGGCGAAATGGTTTTCAGTTGTCGCACAGTCCAGTATTGAGTAAATGAGCTATAAAATATGGGAGCTCAAAAAATTGCCTAAAAATCCAAATTTGTTTTCCACTATTTAGATCAACAGTTTAATGTCTTGTTAATCATGTCCCAAAGTATTAGTTCAGGAAGTGGTTAACAAATTGTTTATTTAATGTTATTTTTCATAGTTCAATCTATTAAACAATGTATGCACAAATGCAATTACTCAAAATCATGTTTATCTTGACTCTAAGAGTACTGTACATTCACTTTCCAATAACTTAGACTTGAAATATCCAATTTGAATGAATGACCCCTCATTTTAAAGATCACATACTCAGGTATCTGCAAATACCAATAACTTGAATTTCAATTTTTGCTACACCTTAGCCATTTTGCCACAACATGCCTCATTTAACACCCGTTCAGGCTAGAACTTGAATTGGCTGTTTCTCGATCATTTCCACTCCACAAAAAACTCGTCCAAACGTACCCTAGAGGTGCCATAATCATAAATTTTCTTACCTCAGCCTCAACCATGATGGGACTGAGGTAGTATTACATCCTATCTGTAAACGTCCTTCTGGGGACCCTCTATATTGATCAATGGATCATCATTCCTCCATATAAAAATTAAACATTCAGCACACAATATCAAGTCTTATGTACTTTAAGTAAATAAAAATCGATATTTATGTGCTACTCACTTTATCTATTCTGAAATAGCCTCATGATGGTTGGAATACATCGTGATAGGTGAAGCAACCTCGACCATGACAACGTGGTTGACAGATTTCATGCAAAATTTCCAAAATATAGAATTTCACTTTCAAGAATGAGGATTTGAAAATAAATTAGATGGTTTTATTGCATACTCTTCGTTTCTTGCTTTATTCAAAATATTTGAAAGTTACATGTCATTGCACGAATTGAGTTCTTAATTTTCTCACGTTTAATAAATGATTTAGGTAGAGCATCAGCAGATATCAAGTCTTATGTACTTTAAGTAAATAAAAATCGATATTTATGTGCTACTCACTTTTCTGAAACTGCTGTGCCCCCACCCCCCGTTTCGAAAAATTCTGGATCCTCCCCTGATTTTGGTATGACAATATGCCTTGGGTCGCCACAGAAAACGGTGCATTCTGAAAGTGGATGCCACGCTGGTGGTTTGTCTATTTGGCGTTCCATATCTTCTAACTGCTTCAACTCAACTATTGGGAGATTTTACATGTTGAGTCCCGATTAGACCAGTCCACCTCGATTGTTTAATTGGATAGTATCACATTCACAAAGGTATATTTTGAACTCTTGCCAGTATTTAAACGAAGTGATTTTTTTTTCTCGTTTACTAAGTAAAGTAAGAATTAGGCCTATTTACATGACCATTGTCAACCAAGCAGGAGTTGTGGGCGCGCCAGTGACTGCCAGGGATTTTTTTTTGGGGTACAGGTAAGTGACAGATGATGCCATCATTGATGGGCCTTGTCCACCCAGTCCAACTTCAACAAGCTGACTCTATGCCTACCATGTTTCATTTTTTCCCCGACAGATTATTTTAAAGTGGCCCTCTGACGGCTAAGCTAGGCCTTTTGGACAGAATAGAGGTGGCGTCACCCCTATGATCAATGCAGTAGAATAGTTTCGGTGTTACTTAAGTTACGACAAGCATTAAAAAATGGATACGGTATTTAATTATCATCGATTAGCTTCTTAGTGGTTGTGGTTGTGTATTGGCGGCCATTTAAGCCAATATCATCATCATCAGCAATATTCTGCCAAAGCTACTAATTATCATACCGTACTCCCTCTAATAAGCGCCCCTCGTAACGTGAAGATGTTGTTAAGCACCCTGTTTTAATATGTCCTGACCCCACTCCCCTTTAAAAAAAAAATAAATAAATTGGGGAAAAAAATTCTATACCTACCATTTAGGGTTCAGGACCCATAAGCTGATTTTTTTTTTTTTTTGTTACAATGGGAAAATTAGAAGTCATCGGGAAAGCTCATTTCCTGCCATCTAGAGATCAAATTCCGGACCCCCTTTTTCTTTGGGGTTTATCGATTCATGGAAAAAAAAAAACCAATATGTTTAATACTGTATGCAACTACTCATTTTTTTTCTGTGTATACCGGTACACACATAATAGACCTATTTACTGTAATGAGAATGAGAAAGTTTACTTGACCATTTTCAAGAGGGGAGAACCTTGTCATTAAAAGACACCTCGGAAGTCTGGAAACCTCATTTCCCACCATCTAGGAGGATTTTTGTGAAACAATGTGACCCCCTCCCCCAAATGTGAACTTAGATCCACCCCTGCCAGAGATAAATGCCCTGCAAAAGATATTATCTGTAATAAGTGTAAAAGAAAGGGACATTTTGCAAGATGGTGTAGGTCAGCAGGTGCTATAGTAGTAGCAGATGTTATCCAAGGAGAAGTAAATTCATGTAGTATTGATACTTTAACAGGGGAAGGACCCATGTTTACTAATGTGAAAATTAATGATTATAATATCAACTTGAAGATTGATGCAGGAGCCGATGTTATGGTGATTCTATATTAGCTAAAAATTTGCAAATTTAGATAAAGAAATCTGATAAAGTTTTGTATGGCCCTGTTCATAACAAACTTGAAGTTGAAGGAAATTTATTGAGAAATTGATCATTTATGTCAGCGGTACTTAAAGGTCAACCAAACAAGACATCTCTGTTGTTAAAGGGGTAAGAAAATCAATAATGTAAACACAATGCCTACTAATGAGTATCCCAAGTTATTGATGGGGCTAGGCAAAATTTAAGGAGAGTATAACATAAAGCTTAAGCCAGAGGCTATGCCATATGCAGTAAATACCCCCAGGAGGATACCAATACCACTCCTCCTAACAAAGGTCAAAGAGGAACTTGCTAGAATGCAGGAGTTGGGAATAAGATGACTGTGAATATGAATCAGGGTGATCTGGGTTCAAATTTAGGGGGTGGGGGTAAACATTTTTCCCAAAAACCCTAAAATAAATCAAGATTACCTTCCGCAAGCCAACAAGAATCTCCCGGAAATAACCCATCTCTCGCAAATTCATACTTATCAGTTGTTCGGACCATCCTTCAAGTTCCTTACACTACCCCTACTATTCAACTCTTTAACACTATCCCCACTCTTACTATTTCCCAACGTGCTGATTTTCAAACTGGCTGCCTGGCCTACCGAGCCTCCAGCAATCTTGCCCCTGCTAAAATCTGTCGCGGACTTGCCAGAATTACTGTAAATGGTAGAATGTCCACACGACAAATTTCAAGGGGGGACCTTGTCGTTCCTAGACCTCAATGCGAACTTTTTAAACATTCTTTTAAATATAAAGGTCCCAAATATTTTAACTCACTTGACGTCTCTATAAAAAACTCTAGCACATTTTCCAATTTTAAAACTAAATTAAAAAGTTATTTATTTTATAATAGTACAATTTAATCTTTTTTTCTATCTACTTTTAAACTGATTGTTTTCCCTTTGTATTTTATAGAATTTTATCATCTCAAATTTTTTTGTAAGTAATCTTTTAACTTGTTGATGTTTGTTTTTTGTAAATATGTTTTATTGTACTTATTTTTTTTATTGTCGAGGGCCCCTTAAAATCAGCTCACGCTGAATGGGTCACCCTCTCAAAATATGGTTGAATAAATAAATAAATAAAAGTCTCATGGAAGTCGGTGCCGATGTGTGCAGTAATAAAATTAAATGTGTTAAAAAAGTCATCCACTGCCGGCCCGGGCCCCTAAATTTGTACAATTTATTTTTACAAAATGGGGAAATGAGTTATTTTCTAAAATTTATGTTTGAGAGTGTCAGGGGAGCAATATTCATAATCTTACCTTGGCCCCCAACCATAGTGGGGCTGTGGTGGTAGGCCTACCCTACATCTGTGAAAGTCCTTCCCTATTTCAAAATTTCTGGATTAGCCACTGTAGATTTCCCGGAAATGAATTCTTCCAACTTGGGACCTCTGCATCATCAGAATCGAGTGTGCAATGTACAGTACAGTATATTAGAAATCGGAAATAACAATTATCCCATGACCACATAAACAAGCACCTGCAGATTACCCTATAATTCACACTTTTTCGTTAGCAACAACTTGGCAACGACATGCATTTATACGCTTTCAGCAGAGCAGTTGTGCAATAAAGCGTTTGATTTTAACCCATTAAATATCTTTATAATGAACAATGTTCCCCTGATTAGATTTTTTCGGACTTTTGGTATGTTATTATTTGTATATTTCAGGAATGGATTCCGTAAAATATTTATGTTAAAATTACTTCTGTGTTCATTATAATTTTGTCTAAAGATTGATTAGTTCGACTATAAAGCTAAGTCAGTGTAAAACTGAAAAATACTCAGATTTTTCGAATAGTTAACCCTCGTTAACCCTAAAATGACTTAGTTTATTATAATCCTCAATCATTTATTAATTAATATCTGTTAAAATTAGAATTAGCGAATTTTGGCCAATTTATTGAAATTGAAGTTAAAATATACTATACTTTTGAAGGTCATGTAAATGTTCCATTAAATTCGAAACTTTTTTTGGTGGAAAATATTAATATGTTTGATATTCTATGAGAGATAAATGTATCAGCTTCAAAATGGAAACGATTGCGCAGCCATAGTGATTGATTGTATGTAGTGCGCATCGAGAAAAGAAGGTGCTCTCCATTTCGCCATGTTCAATTTTTTGGTAAACTATGCCTGCTGAAAATTTGATGGCGGGGAACACATGGGACTTCAAAGGCATCGCGCAAACGTTCTTCACGCGCTGCGGCAGCTTTGATCTTGGTTCATTTGCATAGCGCTGCGTGCGCGTAGCTTTTTCGAGTGATCTCCTTCTCAATAATACCTCCATGGTCTCACTATAAATTTCAAGAAGCAGATGAAGTTTATTGATCAGTTACAATAGAATAGGGACAAGAGAATGTGTCAGAAACGAATATTAATGATTTTGCACACACAAAACCAATGCCTGCTAACCCTGCTTCATTATTTTTAGTTTTAGCTTGAGTCTTTTACTATTGTTGTTTCTGTTGCTGTATTGAAATTGATTTTTATATCAAAAAATTCATTACAGTAAATATTTTTTATAATGCTGTAAATGTTTTTTTTTTTTTCTTTTTTGACAGAAAATGAATTCCCTAAGATTATTTTTCACCATCATTATGTGTAAGTTTGAAATTTGATGTGTTGTTATTATGCATGTAGTACGTTATGCTCTCACTGGAACTCCAAACTTTCGGTGCTATTACAACATCTTCACTAATATTGCCATATTCGAAAATATGATAATTGCCTCAAATTCCAGATTAAATATGGATTTAAAAATATTAAAAAAAAAAAATCTTACGCCAAGGTAAATACATGCTATTGCCGATACATTTTGGCAGCACTGTTTGCTTGGTGAAATTGGTGAGACTTCCCAATTGCATCAGGGAAAGCTATGCAGTGTAACAATTGCATTGAAATAGTGTAGCAATTTTATGGAACTAGATTTCAGTCACATTTTTATACCTTTTTAGTGATTATCCAAATGAAAATAAAACATGTTTGTCTTCCACTATTTATTAGAAAATACACATGTTTTAAAGAATTAAATCAAGTTAATTATCATCTTATATCAACAATAGTACTACACATAACAAATATAATAACAATATTTTTAAACCTTACAGTGATACACATTTAAAAACATTTTCATTAAATGAATTCATAGTATTTGGTGTTTATAGTAACAGTTCATTTGTAATTTGTTTGCCTTTTTTTTCTGTAGTTGTGGCAGTCAAAGAAGTAGAGTGTGAGGTGAAAACAATATATTTTTGTCCTGAACAAAGTGCAAAAATATATTGCAATATTTCCAGTTATTTCACCAAATTATACTGGAAAAACTCTACAGATTATGTTGTAGCATCACAGACTGTTAATGAGGGCAAAAATGCCAAAAAAAGTCCACATAAAACATACTTATCATCTGACCGATTTGATGTCCAAGGATTATCATTGAAAATAGCATTTCCAAAGGATGGTGAACAATTCTATTGTGATGTTGTATCGAGGAAAAAAGAAAAAAAACAGCATTTTACTCTAGTCGAGTACAGTAAGTGGTATCCTTAATAAGTATGCCAGGTAATATTTCACACCAAATTCGAATTCTGAGAACGTTCTATTAAACATTATGTATAATAAAAATACATAAATAGTAAAAAAAGTATATCCTTGCCAAGCCACTAGGGCCTATAGTGGCCGTAGCTTATCCCCAGTTTCTGTAGGGTGAAGCGGATGAGAGTGAAGCAGCCGGGTATGCTGAAGCAATGTAGATAAATTGCCTTGACACAAGCGAATTGCACAGCAAAGGATTGAAACCCCAGCCTCGAGGTTGTGAACCAGTTAGAAATCATTTAGCAACTAACCATGTGTTAGTATTGTCTAACTGTGCACTGGCATATTTTTCCAATATTTAGGTGAACCTTATCCTGATGATGTGTGCAGTTCACAAAAAGACACTAACAAAACAAAAAGCAGGCAGTCGAGAAGCAGTGGAACCAAAAAAATTACCCAGAAATTTAATGGTAATGATGATGATTGAAAAACTTCATCAGTTTTTTTTTAATTTTATTTTATTTGAATTCCAAAGTAAGCAATTTTGGTTTTATTCAAATGGAAATTCATGTGATCAATGATCATGTAAATGCTGTGCAAATAAATAGCCAATTTACTGACAATACTCAAAGTGATGATGACGAGGACTGTGTTGATTATGATGATATTATCACAAATGATATTTTATTTTCTTATAATTTAGAAACAAACTTTGTTTGCATAAATGGAAGAACTATTTTAAAATGTGATGACGGGCAACACGATAGGCCTATCGCAGAGTACTGGGAAGATAGATATGGCAAATTGATTGTGTCTAATGTGGATGGGAGACTATCAACTACGTCCGATGCCAGATATATATTTAACCATATGAATTCCACATTGTTAGTCCAAAACGTATCAAAATTAGATCATCTATTTTTTTGCAAAACTGTCTACGATGATGAAGATATCATAAAACGTTTCGATTTACTGGAATATGGTAATTATAGTCTTTGTTGTAATTACAGTTTTATAAAGTAGGACCAAGATGTAACAACAATGACAAAATGCCAGGATAACCCATAAAGCTGAAAACAGCTTAATTCCAATGGGGTCCTAAAAACAAGCAATTAAGATTTAAAAATAAAAATCTACAAAAACAACAATCATGGTTGATTTCCAAGGTGAAAGTTTATCGCACGTTTAAACTCAATTAATTCGTTAATACACTTAATACTAGATGGAAGATTATTCCAGTCTTTAATAGTATTGTAATAAAACGTTTTCCAAGCTTGGCCTTTAATATTTGGGATTACAAAGTTTTCATTTAAATTTCTAGTACTATACAGTGTTGTTCAGAAATCTTTAAAGTTATCGGTTAAATAAGGAGTATCATTGTATATTTTAAAAGCATGAACAAGCCTAAGAAATTTAACCCTTTTATTTATATTAAGAAATCCATGTAAGGAAAGTTCTTCCTGATCGACATGTGCTCTTGGGGGAAGGTCCAGAATAAACCTTACGATCTTATTTAGAGTTACTTGTAGTTTATTTTTTAGAAATGCACTTACTAACATACCAGGCAGACACGGCATAGTCGAAAATACATTGGATTAAGACAGAGCAAAATAAGTTCAGGGGATCATTGCACTAATCATAGGGCTAAATTTCTAAATTATATTTTTCTTATAGGTACACCAAAAGACAGCTTTTTTGAGGGATTTGAAAGCAATAAATGTGAAGTAGATGCAAATGAAAATGGCCAGGTCAATGTAACATTCACGGTGGCTTCTTTCAGTCCGATGGATGCAGTAACTGTAGATTGTGAACTGAATGGAGAGTGTATTGATACAAACCCGCAGTATAATGTAACCGATGATGGGAATTTTAATTTACAAATTTTTATAGATAGGAACATCGAATGGAGTCAAAATTTGACATGCACATTATCTGGTGATGCTATGTGTAACCATACTCAAGAATTTGTTTGTCACTTCAAGTTCAAGGAAAACAGTTCAAGCAGTAATAGAGATTTAGGTAAAAACATCTTTTTCTTCAGTGACTTAATGACGAGTCACAGGGCCTTTGGGCAACAGAGTTTTTGGGGCCCATAAAGCCAGGCACTCACTGTGTGCATGACGGTCGTCGGCCGACGCAATTCTATAAAGAACGCAACGCGACAACGCGTTGAGTCATTTTTAATGACAATCAGCAAAGATAATAACTATTTATGTTCTTTGCAATCGGTAGACTGCCACCGACAATGAGCAAATGACGTCGCATTGTCTATCGCTCACAGAGAGCAGAGTTAGATTCCTTGGCAGTGCAGTGAGTGCCTGGCTTAAGTCTATAAGTATTTGAGTGAATCCCTTATCTACCTTTAAACATTTCAATATTAGGGCTGAAACAAAGTCAATACCATTCAAAATACTTTTATCTCATATTATTATGTGACTATGTTAAACCATATAATCAAATTTTCTTTTCACACACACCATTTTAATATTTTTGTCTATCCTGCATGCTTACATTTTGGCCGTATTCGGCTGGTCGTTCTTTGTTAAACCACGCCCACCTGTGCAATGGTAAAAACCTACTTAACGAAGATGACCAGTTGAATATAAAACTGGTTAATACTCGACAAAACAAAATGGCTGCATATTTACTGCGATACACGCTGCGTAATCAAGGTTCCTTCGGATTGTGACAGTATGGGTTTTTCGTAAAAAGGGTTTTTATCCAGTTTTTTAATTCTGTTAGCCTACAATTATTTTTTGATTTAATGTGGGTAAATATTATAATTTATATTTTTTGAACTTTAATCTAAAATATAGTAACGCAAATGTTGTTACTAAACTGACCAATCGGCCTTGTTGTTATGGTCACCTGGATGATTTAACGCTGATTAATGCACTCTGATTACGTTAATTTTTGCTGTCAACGAAGTCTATTTACCAGTCGAATGAAAATAATACTCAACGAAAAATCGTAGTCAACGAAATGAACCAGTCGAATAAGACCATTATTTTGAATTCATTAAGATGCACATTCTCTGTTGAATTCTAGTACTAGTAGGCCTTTACTTCACTGTTTTGTTTACCATATAAATGTCAGTTTCAGGCCTAGTGGAGCCCTGTTGAGTTTAAATTTATTGTATAAAAGCTGGGGTGGCCACAATGAGGAGGAGCAGAGAAAGCTTCTGCCCTTACCCCCTATTTGTCAGGGGTAAGGGCATTTTAGTAACCTTTAAATTTTGGAAAATAACCATTTGAAACCCCAAATTGCTTGTAACTGCTATAGATACCATAATTGCTAGTCTTGGTGCCCTTTACTGTAACTGTTCTTTAATTTAATTTCATTTTAATTTGCATTCAGCAGCAGGTGGCCTGCCACTTACAGGATGGAAGCAAAAAACTGATACAAATAAACATACAAATATTAACATCACAAGTAAACCTAAAAAAAAAAAGTTTAAGTATATGTAAAATAGATTTGATCTTCTTTTTATATACTCCTACACTATTATACAATCTATGGAATTGTCTGCTTTGTTAACATTGTTATATAATCTTCAGTAGCATTGACCCTGGCAAAAGAAATTGTCAAAAGTTCAGTAATAGTATTACGGCACAGATATACCAAATAAAGTTGTTGAGTAACTGCCGTAGATACCATTAACACATTTAAATAAAAATGTTAAATCCAGAAAATTACGCCGAATTTTAAGTGCAGAAAGGTTGATAAAGACCCCGACTTACAGTCTAACTATGGAATTAAAAATTGAGATACGGGTATTTACATTTTTGATGCCAGCAATTTCTCTTGACGAGTTTCAATATCCTATTGGCTTTAAAATAATATGTTTAATATGTTCATTAAAATTAACCTTTTAGTCGATAATTATACCAAGATCACGATGAGAAATTACAAAAAAAGAATATGATTACTAATAAAATAAGGAGGTAAAGTTTTGTTATTTTTAATACAAATATTTTAAACTTTACATTTGACTTACGCCAAGTTCCATTTGCCAAGTATTGCACCATGATTTACGTTTATGTAGATCATCTTGTAAAAGGCGTGATTCATACATATGAGATATAATAATAATATAATCAATTTCAACTCATCAGCATAGAGCACAATGTGCATTGAAATTCGAAGGTAAGTCATTTATGAAAAGGGTGAAAAATGAAGATTCTAAAATTGTTCCCTGTGGGACACCTAATCTCACAGGGAGCCAGTTTTGACAATTATACTGTCACACATTTTTTCTGATTATAAAGTCCATCTGTGTTTTTGCTAATTGATATTTTTATTTTTATTTTTGCCATTATTGTAGTTGTAGCCATTGTTTTATTTATGTATTTTTCATATTATTGTTTTGATTATACATTTAAATACCCTGTATTTAAGTGTATTATATTTTCTTTAATTTCAGTTATTGCTCTTTTGTGTCTTAGTGCGGTAATTTGTGTTGGGATTGCAATTGTGTGCTTGTGTTGTCGAAAAGGTAAGTCGACTTAAACCTACTGTATTAAGCCGGCTGTCTCGAAAATAGAAAGCCACCTAGAGTCTCTGTTTTTGAATGCCTGGTCTCTCTTTTCGAAAATACCTGGATCTATGTTTTCAAATGCATGGGTCTCTGTTTTCCTAATCGATACTCAAAAACAGAGACCCAATAAAACATCAGAAAATCATGTTAAATTATTAATTAACCTACACTGCGAATTCTATCGACCGAAAATGGAGAATACAGAGAGTTGTGTATAAGAGACAGCATACTGAGCTATAACATACATATAAGGACGATAATGCAGGCATCTCTATGCGGCAGTAAAGATAAGAAGAAAAAGGAAGGACCAATGAAGTGAAGCAAAGAAAGTCCTATCATTTTATACAACAAAATGGCAGATAGGAAACTACAGTATATTGACAACTCTAGAAAAAAAATTAAATGGTTTAAGGACAGTTAAAGAGAGAAGAATCTGCCTTGTTCTCACCTAAAGCGCACTATATATAATACAGCCTATTTAATAATTACGTAACAAACCCGGCGGTCCTCTTTCTGGAAGTCAAGGAAATTGGTACATTGTTGTTCCTTTCAATTCCTTTTATTTTAGATAATGTCCCATATAAAAAAATAAATAAATAAAAAACAAATGTGATTGAAATAGAAAATAGAAATACATAATTTACTTTGTTGGATCGATTTAACAACTAATAATAATAATATCTCGCTCTTATTTAGCGCTTCATGCACAATGCCTCTAAGCGCTTCACATTACTACCCTGGTCACTGGATCAAACACATATGGAACACATACTCAGCTCCCTGGGGAGAATTCCATAATATTGCAGCTAGTAATCAGCGCAGTTGTGTTCGAACCTACAGGTACCCACTCGTACTTCTGGATGGAGAGAGGCAACTGTAGATAAATTGCCTTGCCCAAGGACACGAGCGATTTGCTCAGCGAGACTTTCGAACCCCCGACCTCGAGGTTGGGAGTCCAAGCCAAAACTGATGCGTCAACCGCTTCTACAAAACTGAGACAGAACGTAATTTTGAAAATTATAGCATTAATTCTATTGCAAACTTCCTATGCAGCGACTGTATGAGACTCCATGGCCATTGTTAATGTTAGGTGACACTCATGACTGGGGCATGTATAGCAGAATCAAGTGAAACCGGGTTATAGGCTCTGTATACTCCATGTTCGGTCGATAGAATTTGCAGTATAGGCTACCTTGCGAGTGTAATCTTCTGATTTTTTAGTGGGACTCTGGTTTTGAAGTCTCTGTTTTCGTATTGCTGGGTCTCTATATTCTAGTATCGATTACAAAAACAGAGATCCAGGTATTCTAAAACAGAGACCTGGCATTCGAAAACAGAGACCCTAGGTGGGTCTCTGTTCTCAAGTAAGTCTCCAGTCTCAGGTCTCTGTTTCAAGGTCTCTGTTTTCGAGACACCCATATTAAGCCTACATAATGTGTATGTGGGAATGTTGGAAAAGATAAAGTAGGACACAATTCTAAGACTGGTTTCACAATAATCAGATAAGCATGCTCATATTGTGTAAATGGATTATGACTGGAATTTAGGGTGGTGTGGTGAGTGTAGAAGTATATAGGCCTATTATGAACCATAAACAGAAACAAACTCACTATTCCCGAGGCTCCCGCAGCTTCTCCGAGTTTGTTTGCTTTGCAGCACTGGCTTTGCGAGGCAGAGACTTCCGGGCATGTATATATACAGGCCTATTGCAGATTATCACTTTTTTTTACAATACAATTACATTATTTTTCAGAGGAAGAGGAACATAGCAATACACAATATAAGTTGGCATCTAAGATTCCCCCCTCCAATACATCACAAGCTCCGACCAAGTAACAATAACTGCACCTCAGGAGGTCACTTAATTGAGGCATGTGTGGCGAAATGGTTAAGTAAGTTGTCGCACAGACCAGTACTGAGTAAATGAGCTATAAAATATGGGAGCTCAAAAAATTTCCTGAAAATCCAAATTTGTTTTCCACTATTATAGATCAACAGTTTAATGTCTTATTAATCATGTCCCAAAGTATTAGTTCTGGAAATGGTCATCAAATTGCTTATTTAACGTTATTTTGATAGTTAATTCTATTTAACAATGCACAAATAACTTCAGAAGGCAATTACTGTACTCCTCTTTTGTCTTTCTTCTTTTGTAATCTGTTGGGCTTTGTCCCCTCCCTTGTCGTTTATTTTAAGGACGTGACCCTAAGGAGTTTCCTTTTTATTTTCCTTTTATTATTTTTGTAACATGTTCTTGTTGGTTCTGAATAAAAGTGATTATATATATATACTCGGGTATCTTAAAATATGTATATTTTAGAGGGGTCTCGAATTAGAGGGTGCACTGTACTCCTTTAGTCCCAACATGTCTTCAACATGGGGATTTCTAATTGTCAACATGGTCTTATCAAATTGGTGCAATTCAATGCTATTAACTTTTCGTTTTATATTTAATCTAACTTTTAGTAGATTTTTAACTGTTAACTTAATTCAATCTTATATATATTTTATCTACACTTTTTAATGTTTTAAAACCATTAAAAAGTAATCATTTAATGTGTAATGTATAAATGCCAAGGTCAACTTTTTAATTATGATGCCATATATTATTATTAATATTGTATATTTATATAGTGCATACCTAAAACTCTATGCTATGTTTGCTCTATGCTCTATGTTATAATATAACAATACATTAGAATAACTCTGTACAATATTTATATTCTTCTAAACTGTTATGAGCTTTGTCAGTGCAACAAATTTCCTTTTGGATGAATAAAGTTTTTCACTATTCTGTATTTCTGTATCAAGTTTGCCACTCCACCCTTCTCACAAAACTTCATACATGGTATCGGTATCTGTGGTTCTTTAAATGGCTTTGGATTTTCTCTTTTTTAATTGGCCAGCGTACTTAACTAACAGGGTTGCACAGGGCTCCATTCTTCTTGGTCCTACACTTTTTAATTTATTTGTTGCCAATTTTCCTGATTTGATTAATTCTGACATTTCTTTACATGCCGATGATACTGCTGCCCCCAACCTTGGTTGGGGACAGCATGTTGCTTCAAGAGGAGCTTCTAGAATTCTAGGCTTTATTAGAATATTATTTCGTCGCTCACATCACTAACACTATCAAAGTAGATTGTGTTAGTTTGTGAAATCAAGATAGTGCATCAAAATACGCGCTGTTGTTAACGACTTTTTGTGTGGTAAAGAATACAAAATTGCTTGACAACCAATATACGCTCATTTTGACGCGCTACTCTGATTTCACGAACTAACACAATCTACTTTGATTGTGTTAGTTTGTGATGTGAGCGACGAATTTTGTGCAACATTCCTGCTACTTTTTAATTATGCACAGGGAAATGCTGTTGAAATGATCCAGAGGAGTGCAACTAGGATTTGCCTTTACACTAAGAACTGTTATGAAAGCTTTAATTTTAATTTGCCTTCAGTTGAACAAAGATTCCTATATTTAGCCATATCCTATGTCTATATATGTTTATTTAGTTATTAATCAGTTAATGTTTTTTCATATAATACCTGCAACACAGATCTTCTTAAGTTTGTTCACTCGTCAGTGGTGTATCTAGGAGTCTTAAAATGGGGAGACGCAAAATGGTGGTGTTTGAGGCTCGATGATTAATTGAGTGGGGTCTAGGTTGCAAAATAAAGTGATAGGTAATTTTTAACTATGGGAGAATGAATTTTTTCTCCATCATACATTTTTGGGGAGGGGCAGACTGGGGGACTCCTCCACTCCTCCTCTCCTCCTCCTCTAGATACTCCCCTGACTATTTTTCTTGAGCTACCGTAGTTGTTTTCATAATACAGTGTTATTGAATATTTTTCCACAATTTGGAGATGCTATCTCTTCTGAAATTCGGGACATTCTGCCATTTGATTTAAATTGTTTCTTAATCATTCTAAATCTTATTTATGAAGTCTGACTCCCGAAGTTTAATGTGTATATATATTTTATACATTTTATTCTGGTGTGATAAATTAACATTTTTTAATTAGGTAAATTTCAATTAGAGAATTATAAATATATATATGTATATCAACTCAGTAATGTCATTTTGTACAATGTTTTTGTTTGAAACAGTGTTCAGGAGACTAACTTCAGTAGTAATTCAGTTTGCTTTTTGGAATCCCTTCTTGGCACTGTTTTCAATTGTAATTTTTATTTTGTTTTGTAAGGCTTATTTTATGAGGGAAAATAAATGAAATGAAAAAAATAATAAATACATATTAATCATGATCCTAATAATATGAATGGTGATACAGTAATAATAATAACCATGTGTGTGTGTGCTGTCTCTTATACACATCTAGATGTGTATAAGAGACAGGAATATATTATGTGAAGTTTCTCGGTTATGCATAGGTTGCAGCGTTTTGTTTTTGGGGAGTAAGCCGATGCTCTGTCGATGATAGACCATTTAATGTTGTAGGGTGTGTTGCTATCTTTTAATTTCCATACGTATTTGGAGAGTACGGTGATGTTTCTGTGTTTGGGGGTGTTAAAAGTGTATTTGTGGTTTGTGTATCGGGTTTTGAACGGTGTGTCGGTGAGCCCGATGTAGCATTTTTTGTCATCATTTGAGTAGACAGTGGCTTTGTAGATGATGGATGAGGTGAGGCAATTTCCAGAGAGTGGACATTCATCTTTTTTCCTGCAATTGCAGAGAGTTTTTGGCTGTTGTTGCTTAGCAACCAGAAGCTGTTTGTTGTGGGCTTTGATTATACTGCCCATGTTTCTTGAGCAGCTATAGCTGACTTTGACATTGTTCTTGTTAAAGAGCTTATGTAAAATGTTGCCACTCGGGAAATGCTTTTTGACCAGGTTAAAGAATGATTTTCCGATGTTGGTTTTCACTCCTTTGCTGAATGGTGGGTTGTACCAGATTGTTTGTGTAATGTATTATTGCTAATGCATTTAATAATTTCTTCGTCAATGTCGCTTGTAGTCTTGACCACGATATTAACACAAACGTCGACCCTTGTACATATACCAACCAAACACATCTACGGGACTTCAACCTCAAGGAAATTAATGAAGAATTTGTATTACGGGAACTTTCTAAAATTAATCCTGGTAAGTCCGCTGGCCCGGATGGGATTGATGGTAAGCTCCTTAGGCTGGCAGCTCCTGTTATTGCTCGACCACTTACCTATATTCTCAATCTTTCTATTTCATCTTCCACTTCCCCCTCTCTTTGGAAAATCTCTCTAGTCTATCCTATTTTTAAGTCTGGCCTCAAAAGCGAACTTTCTAATTACCGTTCTTCCTCTTTGTTCTAAAATCCTCGAAAAAGCCATTCATTCTCAACTTTACCATTACCTTAACTCTAATAAACTTCTCTCCGAACAACAATCTGGATTTCGACCCGGTCATTCTACTCTTACTGCTCTTATTAATACTCATGACACCTGGCTTCAACACATCAATCAAGGAAACCTTATTGGCACTGTCTTCATCGACTTACAAAAAGCTTTCGACACTATTAACCACTCTATCCTGCTCAAAAAACTTCCTTTCTTTGGCCTTTGTGATAACACTATCCTCTGGTTCGATTCCTACCTCTCATCTCGCTTTCAACGCATCTCATTCAACTGTTCTCTTTCTTCTCTTCCCATTTGCACAGGCATCCCCCAAGGTACTATCCTTGGTCCCCTTCTTTTCTCCATTTATATAAATGATCTCCCTAACTGTTTAACTGATGATTGGCTCTGCCAACATGTTCGCTGACGACACTATTATTTACACAGCCAATAAATCATCTGTCCTTATTCAACAAAATCTCAATAACAATCTCAATAATCTTTTCTCCTGGCTCTCTGCAAATAAATTACACTTAAATATCAAAAAACAAAAGCTATGCTTATAGGATCATCTGAAAAAGTCAGACGAAGTCAAGCTATAAAACTTACTATCAACCAGCAGTCTATCGAAAACGTCACTTGTATTAAGCACCTTGGTGTCTATATTGACAGCAATCTCACTTGGAACAACCACATCTCTTACCTTTGCAACAAACTTAACTCTTCTATTTTTCTCCTTTCTCGAACTAGATACTTTATTAACTTTCAAACAGCTCTGCTTCTTTATAACTCCCTTTTCTTACCCCACGTCGATTATTGCATTACTGTGTGGGGTTCAAAACCTAGCCACATTTCCAAAATTCAAAAACTGCAAAACAGAGCCCTTCGGACCATCCTTCAAGTTCCTTACACTACCCCTACTATTCAACTATTTAACACTATCTCCACTACTATTTCCCAACGTGCTGATTTTCAAACTGGCTGCCTGGCCTACCGAGCCTCCAACAATCTTGCCCCTGCTAAAATCTGTCGCAGACTTGCCAGAATTACTGTAAATGGTAGAATGTCCACACGACAAATTTCAAGGGGGGACCTTGTCGTTCCAAGACCTCAATGCGAACTTTTTAAACATTCCTTTAAATATAAAGGTCCCAAATATTTTAACTCACTTGACATCTCTATAAGAAACTCTAGCACATTTTCCAATTTTATAACTAAATTAAAAAGTTATTTATTTTATAATAGTACAATTTAATCTTTTTTTCTATCTACTTTTAAACTGATTGTTTTCCCTTTGTATTTTATAGAATTTTATCATCTCAAATTTTTTTGTAAATAATCTTTTAACTTGTTGATGTTTGTTTTTTGTAAATATGTTCTTGTATTGTCGAGGGCTCCTTAAAATCAGCTCACGCTGAATGGGTCACCCTCTCGAAATATGGTTGAATAAATAAATAAATATATATACACATACATACACTAAATTATATATATATAGATTTAAATATTGATTTATGCTATGGGTGATTGAATGAGAGATGCTTTGTTAAACATCGTAAATATCTTTTATTCAATATGGTTTATTAGTTTGATGGGTAGCACCTAAGATGTTTTGTATCATGCTTAACAGATAGCTACAAAATATTTTTTATCACATAGAATCCCATATAGAATATCTGCTTTTTATCTGTTAATACTTTTAAGATTAAATATCTGGACAAGATATACACATGGTGCAATGCTATTTTCTTTTTTTCTTCCTTAATGCAATGATAATTACATTTTGTTTGCTTGATATTTCAATTTCTAGTTTTATGAATCTAAATTTACTTAATACTATTTAATAGCCATGCAATAATCATTAAAATATATATACTAACTAAATATATTAACCTTATTAGTTAGGAATAGTAAAAGTTATCTTAGATTCATGATAGCTACCACAGTAATAATTATAAATCATGTTTCCACCTGAATGTAGTTTTCCAAGATCAAATTATTGTTATGGATGATTGATTATGTGTTAAACACGCACTCTGCTATGTACATTCTACAATAAACAATATGCTTTGTTCTAATTACATCTGTTTATGAACTTTATTTTGTGTACAAATATGGTTTTCACTGTTGCTATTTCAGAAGTTGCAAATTATAATAGTAAAATAATAACATTGGAGCAAATAGGTTTTACATACAAAACATATGGAAAGACCTGGGCATGAGTTACAGGTCTGTAATTATATAGCACGTCACACTGCGGTGGGAACAAACTGGGGAACTGTTCCTACTTTCACCATGTTGGTTTTTTTTTTTCAACCATCTTTCAAGAGGGTAACCCTTCCAGTTTAGCCCAGTAGGTTAACTGATATTCAGGGGCCCTCATTAATAAAATTAAAAAACAGTACAAACAACATCGTTACAACATAATAATAATAATAAAATAATAATAATAATAATAATAATAATAACAACAATAACGTACAATCCTCATAACAAGTCTTAAAATTATTAAATTGACTTGCATAAGGACATAATTCAAAATAAAAGTCTAATTTATAATGCCTAATATAATATAATATAATATGTACAGTAGAATTAAACTTGTATCTCAAATGCTTTAAAAATAGTCTGTGTTTATCAAAATATGAGCACTTATTAAATAAATTGAATTGCCACATCAATTTTCATTATCAGAGGAGAAAAAAAATGTAAGTATAGGTACTGGGGGTGTGGGAGAGGGTAGGGGGACATGCACGTGGACGTCAGTTGAAAAAAAAGTTTGTTGAACAATACTGTTGGAAAGAACGTGCCATTTGTCATGATAAATGCAACAAAAATTATTGGTCTTAAAGTGAAAGAAGAGAAGTGGGTTGGCATGTTTGACGGCGAGCCCCTTTCTATACCGGTGCCACAAGACACTATCTTTTTGTAGCTCTCCATATGGTACAGACATTTTCGTGATCAAACAGCTGACTTAAAACATGGCATTAAACATCTAATAAATCAACACACCGACTTGTTTATTTTTATTTCCATTTTTAATGGACCTGGCATATTATGTTCGATCCTGAAATATTTATTTATTTATCTATTCTTTATACTGAATATACACTCTCAATACATAGTACTGATTTCCAAAGTAGTTCACTTCTTAACTACAAAATATTTTGAAAGCAGATATATATACACATTGTAACCGAAAAAGATCAAAAATTTAACTACAAATTAAAAAATAGAATTAAAAGGAACAAGTAAATAAAACATTTGAATAATATGTAAGGTAAGAGAAAATCAGGTTAAATTAAGATGGTATTATCGATGATTTGAAATAGAATGCTTGAAATTTGAAAATGTCATAGATTCAAAGTTGGTTTTAGTATGATCCGGGAGTTTATTCCATAATTTAGTAGATCGGTATACAAAAGTTGTTTTACCTTTGCATATTATTCCAGGTGTATTTTTACTTTGACTGCGAGTACAATGCGTATGCAAACCATAATTAAAGGCAAAATTTTTTGATAAATATGATGGAGCTTGACTATTAAACATTTTAAAATCATTATGAGCAATTGTTCGTCCCATTTATCACTGATTTTGCTCCACCCTAATGAACTTGAAATATTTACAACTGGGGGTTTTATGTCTGCAAAAAGTAAAATTCTTCCTAATCTGTTTAAAAGTGTTTGAAAGTTTAATATTACATTTGGAACAAACACAATTACAGTATTCAAGAAGAAGCATAACTAAAGCATTAGCCAACTATTATGGGATAACAAATATTTAGCACGGCGGATAACACCAATGCGTTTAGAGATGTTACAGTTAATTTGTTTTAAGTGTTCAGACCAAGTCAATTTAGAATCAAACACAACTTCAAGAACTCTGTCAGTAGTCATGCCATTATAAAATAATGAAATATTTGAAAATTTAGGTAAAATTGCATTAGTTCCAAAGATCATACGTTTAGTTTTCTTAATATTTAATTAAGTTTATTTTTATCAAATCATTCAGCAATTTTGATTAAATTTGAATTTAGTTCATTTTGGAGAAGAGTGGATTGGAAGAATTGCACAAAATGGTAGTATCGTCTGCATACATTACATATTTACCTTGAGTGAGATTTTGTAGGGAATTAACATAGATAATAAATAGCAATGAGCCTAAAATGGATCCTTGGGGAAAATACCAATGTTAATTTTCACTGGATCAGGTAGGGTTGAATTAATTTGAACATTTTGAGACCTATTATTAAGATAAGACATTAACCAATTTAGGGCGGATTCCTGAATTCCATAGTCATGAAGTTTTGATATGAGGAGTTTGTGATCAATTGTGTCAAAGGCCTGTCTCAAATATATAAAAATGGCTGCAGTTGCTTTGCCTTCATTTAAATTATTCAGAATATAATCTGACACATCAAAGGGTTGGTGAATGGTTTTTCCTAAAGCCAGATTCAGATTCATTCAAAATATTAACTCTTGTCAAATAATCATATAACTGTTGGTGTCGTATGATCTTAGTTACTAGTGGTAGGATGGATAGGTCTGTAATTGTTTGGATCGGCTTTGTCACCCTCTTTGTAAATAGGAGTGACCCTTGCTAATTGTTTCCATTCAAGTGGAAATATTGAAGTAAATAGTGACAGATTAAATGTATAAGCAAGTGAGTGACAATTTACAGGTGCTGCCAATTTTTTAAAGTTTATAAAATATATAAGAAATATATAGGATTATACCATTTTTCAAGAATTTTAGGATACTTTCCTTGTTATACACTCTACTTATCGTTTTTCCTTTCAATATTGGCCTAACATCTTCTATGTGTAACATATATAACATTAAATGGTGATTGCCATATTTTTGACCAATGAAACCTTTAAGAGACCAACAACAGAATGTGTGCACCATTTCCACCAGCAGCAAAAGTGCTGACTTCAGACTCTTAACTGAATTTTGTTCTGAGTTTTAGTTTTTGGTATTATTTGCATTTGAAACTGACTATTAAGCCAATATGTTCAATGCTGAAACTTTTTTTATAGTCTTCAAATAGGCCTACTTAAAGTTTTATCATGGCATTTGTATCACTAGTATTACTAGTAGTACTATTATTTGTCACTAGTTCATTGGAGTTAGTGATGCCCATGGGCATCTAATCTGTGTAGACCAGATTCCATCGATGTTACCATATAATAGATAGTGGGGAAAATGGTGATAATAATTGCATTCCAATTTGTTTAATTTCGTGTATGGTAGTTTTATTAGATACCAGGCCTGGGATTTATCAATCTCAGCTTAGCAAATGTAGGCCTACGTTTTTTTAAGTCAAAAAAAGTTGAGATGTCCCGAAGCAAATAGACATAGGGTATATTAAACTGATTTATCAAACCATTTTTGCAAAATCTTAGATTAAAATTGTCTTCGATGGTCCATGTGTACAATTGACTTTTTAATTTTAAGCAATTTAATAAGCAAAGCTACTTTTCTGTTTTTGTTTTTTGTTGAACCATTAAACTTTGTTCAACTGCTAGAGGGCGCTACCATGATCTGCTCATTTTTCTCACATCATCCATCATCACACCAAAGATCGTATAGCGCCGCGTTATGATCACACTTGACCTGTTGAAATATTTGGCGCGAGGGAAAAGCAAAACGTATTGTTTTCCAACATCCTTTCAGTCATATTGCACAATGAAATTGTCTTCGGGTGCATTGAAGGTAGTTTACTTTTATTTCTCATATTATATTTTGCAGTGATTTCAAATCAGTACAGTGTTCTCAACTATAAGAACTTAATTGTCCTCTGATTCTGACTGACGGGCTCAGTCAGCGGTCAGGCTAGGCTACCCATTCCCCTCTCTCTGGAATCAGAAGGACATGTCTTGTCACGTTCCATTCTCTGTCTGAGCCTGCCATGTACCCGTTGTCATGTTATGGTAGTCTTTGCCTAGCCTGGGCCTAGAATAGAAAATATACCCTACCGTGGATTGGATTTTAACACCAAGGATAAGCCTAGGAGACCTAGCTAGGCCTGGGGCCTAGGCTAGCCCACGAAAGTCTAGAAAGAAGATTTTAGGCCTAGGCTAGGGCCTATCTCCAGTGGGGTCCTTTTTTGGTGGTGATTGGGATTACACAGGAAGACAATCTTCTACTCTTTTCCGAAGAGTGTACTGCAAGGTACGGATATTCGCAAGGCTTTCTAGGCCCTAGTCAAAACGGCAATAAACCAAATTGGCAATGACCAGGATGGTATGGTAATAAACCAAAACCGCACCACTTTTTACCAAAACGGAAGCAAGTCAAAATGTCAATAATAGTTTGAGTTATCCAAATTAACAACAGACAAGAACAGCTATCCGTGTTTTCTCAATCTGTATTACATAAATGGTTATTTTGTATAAAAATTACAAATTTAAATACAATTGAAGGTTGTTTGAATATACAGTATATTTGAAAACTGCATGAAGGCTGACTCTTGACAGAACAATGTTAGATTCAATCAACGACAATATAAAAGCGGTAAACATTCAAATAAATAAAACTTTGAAATTCAGACAAAATGGCTAAAACAATTTAGGCCTATGTCATAGAAGTAGAAACTGCAAAAAAAAAAAAAAATAATAATATTAATAATAATAAGCCAAATAACATTATAACAACATACAAATTCAATAATAAAAAGATTGGGTAAACACAATATGAAAGCAGTAAACATTAAAATAAATAATACTTTAAAATACAAACAAAATGAGGCTAAAACAATGTAAGTCATAAAAGTAAGAAATGCTGCACAACAACAATAACAATACCGTTGAACTTGCCTAAGTTGAATCCAAAATGTCATTGAAAAATTGTTCAACTTAGATGAAATTCAACTTACAGATTGTTAATTAATGAAAACGCAACAATTTTGCATGTAAAATAAGGTCGACTTAGAAATTATTCGAGTTAGGCATAAGTCAACTTAGGCAAGTTTAATTGTAATAATAATAATAACTAGCATATACCCGTGCTCCGCATTGTGTTGAATGAGTGGGGAAAGGTGGTGATGTACATTGTTGAATGGGTAAGTGTAGGCGAAGGCGAATTCAAGGTGAATTTTTTTTCGAGTGGATGCTAGTTTGAGCGGAAGAAGATCCACTTGTGCAAACAACAACCTGTGCAAGTTATATACGAATTTCTTCAAAAATTTCCTATTTTTGAGCTAAAAATTTGACATTTTTAAAGGGGAAGGGGGCACACAACAGTTCCAGAATAGATAAGTGAGTAGCATAACTCAATTACAAATATAATTTGAGCTAAAAATTTGACATTTTCAAAGGGAAAGGGGGCACACAACAGTTCCAGAATAGATAAGTGAGTAGCATAACTCAATTACAAATATAATTTGCTTTTTTAAATACAGAACCCCAACTAGTGGCGGATCTGGGGAACGGGGGAGGGGTGGTGAATAGGGTGGCTAGCCACCCCACTTTGTTTACCGTGAAAAAAATAATGGTCACTCGTCTTGTGTGTGTGCTTCTCATGCACTCTAGTAAAACATACACTTTCTTCTTTTTTGAGCTGAAAAGTGCGCAATTCTATTATAGTTTTAACTTGTTAGAGGCCATCTTGGTAGTCGTAGTTGCCAAGACTAATTCAAACATGGAGTAATTATCAAAAAGTACTGTACTAAAAACCTTTCAGAACCTTAGTAATCAGAGCATTTTTTTGCATTTAAAACAAACAAATACAAGAATACGGCGACGACAAATTCGCCCTTGTTATAGTTCACACTAAATGCATCCGTTCGAACTGGCATCAGCTCGAACTGACATCCACTCGAATTGACTGGCATCCGTTATGGTTACCACGTTATTATTTTTTCTAAAACTTAAACTTTACCAGTTTAGTGTCACTATCTATCTTAATGCACTATCCAAATCGACCCGGATTCGAGAGGTAGAGGATAGGTCCAATAACATGGTATGGTATGGTTAGGCCGAGGTACTACAGTATCATGGCTTGTGCCCTGGTGTATCTTTATTTTTACCTGATTGACTTCTAAAACATGTCATTTATTGCTGATGTTTGAGCCATAAAACTACAATAATATCCAGTATAATGCAAAATTGGCTAATCTGAAGAGGTATGGAAACATGCAATTTTGTTGACGAACGTGAGAAGTACTGCGTGGTGGTGTAATGAAGCTGTGAAACATAGACTGGTTCTTTTATGGCCTGCCTCCATAATTTTTAGATCTAAGAATTGCAGTAATTTTAATTACTTAAATTGTATTTATGTGACGTAAGCAACTTGCGAAACAGGTACTGATTTTCTGTGGCTTGTTTTTTCGTTGTTATCTAATATCCAGCCTTGGAAAGTAGCGGAATGTGGTCGTGACATACAGTATAGAAACCCCAGTATATGAGATATGAGCACATTCCTGCCAGGGGTTTCAGTGGAGATAGGAGAAGTTATGCGATGGCGATTAGCAGAATTAATATATAGATAATTTCTCTAAATTGGACTTAAGGGGAATATCTTTTGTGTTATTTTCCCCTTAACATTGTTTTTTTTTTAACTGTTCCCTTTAAGGTAGCTTTTAGTAACATAACAATAATAATAATAATAATAATAATAATAATAATAATAATAGGCCTAATAACAACATACAAATTCAATAATAAAAGGAATTGGGGAAACACAATGTAAAAGCAGTAAACATTCAAATAAATAAACTTGTAAACTGCTGCCCGCGCCCAGCGGCACTTGCTCTTGGCATTGATTTTGCTCTTTGCCGTTTTGGTCTACTGTATGCCTGTTGCCTTTTTGGTCTGTTGCCGTTTTGATACTTATCATTGCTGTTTTGGTCAATGCTGTTTTGGTTTATTACCATTTTGACTTGCTACCTTCACAACTTCTGGATTCCAACTCCAACAAATATTAACCACCCTGCTATGTAGGCCGGGGCCTAGGCACTATACAATACTTCTATATCATATAGGCCTACCCTTCGGATTGATATGTACTGCATATGTAAATATGTTTATGTATGAAATAACTTATACCCATAAATGGAAGGGGTTAATTGCCTTCTTTTGCATTACCTTCTCTGATTTTGCACCTTTTTAAATGGCCTGCTCTCAGCTCTTCATTGTTATACCAAATTTTAACATTGTATATACTTTAATATACCTAGTTTTATCCATCTTTATATTCTTGCGACGGTATTACATATGTATCATTTTCAATTTTCTAGGAAATTTCAGTGGATAGCAAGCATGTAGACAAGCCTATCTTCCAGCTTTTGGTAAGTTATGAGAAATTTTTTTTGACTTTGATGAAATTACATAAAACAAGTAAATTATGCATTTTTTTGTAGAAGGGATGAATGTAAGTCAATATTGCTAATAGTGGTATTTTATTTTCAGGCCCTTAAGAAGATTGGTGCGAATAGTGGGAGCAATGACCGTTACAGATTGCTCCTCTCTGATGGTCAACACAGCTATTCAGGTTTGGCACATTTTATAATTTTTCAATTAAATATTTACACTTTTCACTGCAATCCTGTTGGTACTAATACTGGTATAGGCATTTATAATGTGCCTCTTCTTCCTTGCGGTTATAAAGAGCAGTTCTTTTCCCTCGTCAATGGGTTCTCAATGCTTTAAGTGTTGCTGCTGGTAATTAGTGCAGGAGCAAGCAACCCCGCCAGGTGCCCATTTATACTTCTGGGTTGAGAGAAGCAATGCAGAAAAAGTGCCTATACTCAAGGACACATACAAAATACACAGCGAAGGATTGAAATGACTATCATTCATTAAATTGCTTTTTGTTTTCAGTACAGTAGGTAGAGGGATGGACAATGGTCTCCCTATTTTCACTTTTGAAAATTAAAAATTATCTTTCTAGAATAAGTCCCTTACAACTCAAACCCCTCTTTCTCCTTCATTTTAATATCCTAATTTAATCACATCCAATGAACTTGATGTATTGCAAGATTGCAAGTTTTATATGTATTTTAAGTCTGTCATAAAATTAAGTATAGGTCTCTCTGGTTCCAAGTATAGACCTTTTTTCTACAGCCTCGTATGAACATCTATCTTTAATGAGAATAATTGTTTTAATTAGAAGCCAAAGCTGCTAACTTTTGACCACTGCAAGTGGTCTTTAATTTAAAGGAGTTCTTTTCAATTGGTTACTTTTTATAACATAATTATTTACAGCTATGTTGGGAACACAGTTGAATTCTCTAGTGAACAATAATCAACTTCAGCCAAAAACTATAGTCCAACTTGACAAATACATTTGTAACACAATTGGAGATACAAACAAGTAAGTGAGTGACCATTTGAAAAGATGTTATTAGACTAACTGTGGTGGTATGATACTTTAATTTACTGATTTTTTTTACAACAATAACAATCTATGGAGGGTAAATATTTGTCCACATGACAAAAGAAACTTGGCCTGTTGGTGAAAAAGTGTTACGGATTGCAGTACACTATAATGAACCTAATTCTCAATTTGAGTCTTATGCCATGTTCTTATTAAATTAGATGGAGGAAAATTCTACCTTTTGTAGTCAAATTTGACCACTGTTTTGCACTTTGTATTGAATACACAGTGTTTTTAGGTAGTAAGATTATGTGCATGCATGGTAAGTTTAATCATGGATACATTAAAGGAAAAGTTCAGCACGCAATATTTGGCTGCAAGTCATGTGATGTGAAATGTTTTTGTTTTTGTTTTTTTTTATAAAAATGTTTAAAAAATCCTCTGCAGTGATTGTTAGCTGCTTAAGCTTCTGTGTCTGATTCAAGTGTTTTAACATTTTTATAAATGGTGAATATTTTGGTGTCTTTGTGTTCAAAGGAAATACCTTAATCAAAAATATAACCTATCTGTTATTCAGGAAGGTGATGATAGTACTTGAGGTGTCTATATTGGATCAACCAAATGAGAAGATTGGAAACCCACAGCCCTTATCATCTACAAATCAGCAGCAGCAAAATCAGGCTGCTCCAGCACCTGCCCCAGGTGTGGACATATTTTTTTAAAAACATTTATAGCAGAATTTAAGAATATTAACTGAGGTATTTGTGTAAACTTAAAAAAACCAAGTCCTACATAAAATGGAAGATTACATTGTTTATCCCTTAACTATGTACCCATATAAGCATCCTGATGCTTATGTATTTAAAAAATCTTCAAAAATGCTTGTTTGGAAAGCTTTAAATACTTTTAATTTACATTTTTTTACAGCTCAAACTATTAACAAACCAGTCCCCAAGTTTCAAGGTAGGCTAAACATCAATAGCATATATATTGGTTTTTTTCATTTGATGCCAGTTAAAAAACCAGTGTATTTGTAAAGATTATTAATTCTTCATCCACCAGAGTCATTCTAAAAATTATTTTACCAGAATTGCCTTATAAATTTAAAATTAATAAACAGACATATGATAATATGTAGAAAACTGTTCTTTTTATTTTTGCCGTTTTAGGTGGCTCTTCAAACAAACCTGCTGGTAACTTCTACAGCAATGCACCCACGACTCCTGGGGGAACACCTGCCAAGGCCCAACCAATTGCTAGTCTGACGCCGTATCAGAACAGGTAAATTCTCAATTATGAAAGAACTCTGCTAGGCTATATTATCGTAGCATACCATAGCCTCGATGGGTCTAGTTCTTCAGTTATAGGCTTCACATCTAGCAAAGAATATAGAATTGCAAGATGTCTAAATCTCGGGGTTTAGTTGAAATGCAGTCCTATTTCAAAAGTACTACCACAAACTAGAGGGCATCCTTCGAAAGAACAAAATTGTCTGGTATCGAAGGCAATACAATGGGTACTTAAAAGTCTCTTTCAATCTTACAATGTTCTCTCTCAGATGGACTATCAAGGCTCGTGTAACAAACAAGACAGCGATCCGCAGGTGGAATAATTCACGTGGAGAGGGAGAGCTGTTCTCTATGGATCTGGTGGACCAATCTGGTGAGATACGTGCCACTGCTTTCAAAGAGCAATGTCAAAAATATTATGACCTGATACAGATTGGAAAAGTATGCTTATTTCTTTTCTTACTATAAATTCTTTATTTTTTATTTTGCGGCTGTCAACACAAAGTGTACTAATCTATCACACGTTTTGAATTTAAGACCTAGGGATTGAAATGCAATATTAAGAAAATATATGGTCAATTATTTCCCAACTCATTTCTTTAGAATGGCTAACCCATATCTATCAAAAACTCGCCCACTTTTAATTTGTTTATGCTGAATATAACATCCTTCTGCTCATTTTCAACTATACAGTAATCAACCAAGTTAGCAAGATGCAGTATTGCTAAATCCTGAAATGAGCACACTACTTCACAATAACATTAATGCTTCTAACTGATTGCCTTTATCCCATTCTTAGGTGTATCTTATCAGCAAGTGTGGACTAAAACCAGCTAACAAGCAGTATACTTCCATTGACAATGATTATGAGATGACCTTCAATCACGAAACCATTGTCCAACCTGTAGATGAAGATGTTGAAGAAATTCCCGGAATGCAGTTCAACTTCAGGAAAATTGATGAACTTGAGAACTGTGCCAAAGATACTATCTTAGGTAAGTTTATAACATAAAGGTGCAGATGTAACACCCAAGATGATGATAATGATTGTAGAATGGCATTGTCTGTATTTAGCACTTTCGCAAGTATTGCTTTAGGTTTGCAATGAATACCAGAGCTAATAGCTTTGGTTTGAATAAACTGTATGCTCATACCAATAATATCTTTAGGAATCCATGTACGATTAAGAGCTATGTTCATAATTCAGATAATGACTTAGGTATAAAGCATCACAGAATTGAGTCTTCCGCTAATAGATGAGATTGAAATCGAAAATCCACCATAAATGTTTTGCTTTTTTGCAGATGTTATTGGGGTGGTGAAGAGTGCTGGAGATTGCACCACAATCATGACACGCAACAGTCAAGAGGTCGCCAAGAGGGACGTCCAATTGGTTGATGATTCAGAACGCATTGTAAACCTGACGTTATGGAGAGAGCAGGCTGAGACTTTTGATGCCAGTAACAACCCAGTGCTGGCTATTAAGGGAGCCAAGGTGTCCGACTTTGGAGGAAGATCTCTTAATTTATCATCAGGCGCAGTGTTGCAGATGAATCCAGATATTCCCAGAGCCCACCAGTTGAAGGGATGGTTAGTATTAAATTTTCATGTATTTACTCAACTATTGATCAAATAATGATTATCATTGTTGAGGGCCAAAATTTTTGTTAGGCCTAATTTTTAAAATACATTTGAGTTGTACACACTTGGTACGACAGACCCTTAACCAATGAATCAAACTCTCCTCTGTTTGAGTGTTTAATGACGTCTGCTGACTGCCTAAACAGATTGTTGTTGAATCCAATCTGTTGCACATGCCTGGTCATGTTGTGGTCCCACGGAATCGGCCAACACTGTTTCTTCTTGGTTTAAATGGTGACAACTTAGGTGCTGAGGACTTTCCCCATATCTTTCTCTAGACATGCTCCTCGGCAGAATTGTACCTTTTTTTTTTAGTAATTAGTAAGTTATTGATCATCAAACTTATTGACAAAATGAAATACAATAAAACAAGCACAATTAAATGATGTAATACAATTACAATAATGATACAAATTCTTTTAGTTTGATGAAAACTTTAGCAATCTTCTAGTACAGTATTTGTATTACTAGTTTGTTTTTTACCATAACTTTTCTTTTTATATACTCGCTAATAATGTATTTAAGTTTAGTTTTCTGGGGCTCCAGACTTTAGTCATGGTGATTTTGTTGCTTTTGTGGCCCCAATGAAATAGTATAAAACTTATGTTTATTACTCCGTACAGGTATGACAATGTTGGTTACTCAAAGGACATGCACTCAATCTCAGAACAAAGGGGAGGTGGAGGTGGAGGGTCAGCGAACTGGATGACCATTAAAGAGTCTCAAAATCTTGGACAAGGTGAAAAGGTCAGTAATATATTTTAGAATGGAATTTAAAAATTTGAGGAAGCAAGTATTTTACGTTCCTATAAAGACTTGTGGATTGGGAGTTCCAAAGCTTAAGGGGTAGGGGATTGTGTAGGGTGTGGTTGTTTTATTTAGTAAAATATTGTTTTTTTTTCCTTCATAAGCCTGACTACTTTACAATGAAGGGCACCATCATGCACATGAAATCAGAAAATTGTCTTTATAAGGTAAGCAAATATTCTTTGATTTTGGCATTGTAATTAAATACTTAATAAATTACTAACACATGGCCAAGGCATACCACAGAATTTGATGTTGAAGATTCAAAAGGTCGCCAACTTAAGTCATGGCGAGATGTTGTGTGGGGCGGGGGGGGGAGAATAGAAGTTGCTGCAAACCTTAAAATGATAGATTTCTATTAATATCTAAGTTTAACTTTTGATCTTAACACAAGGAAAAATTTCTTAATATGAATTTTTCGGCCGCTCATTACGGCCTTCCTCAGCATATGGACTGGAATGTGGTTGAAGAATGCTACACCAATTCATGGCATGTGGTCGTGTGAACATATGAACATAAAAGTCTGATCATCGATTTTCGGTAGCTTGCGTCAGCCTATCTCAGATAAAAGTTGGCATATTCACCCGGATGTACATTGCCTCACTTAAGTGTAAAGGATTCTCCATCCAAAATTTGACCTGTGCTAAGTTTCAATTTGTGACTACATGATTTTGACATTACTCTAGTCTTAAAAGCTATGTACATTAATTTTGTCTCAACAGGCTTGTCCAGAAAAAGACTGTAACAAGAAACTGTTAGATAACGGTGACAACACTTACCGGTGTGAGAAGTGTAGTAAAACTTGCACAGATTTTAAGTATCGATTGATCCTACAGGTAAAAATAAGGAGCTCACAATACTTTTATGATGTTTGAAGTTTATTTTATATCTTAACCATAAATTTGAGCCCAGTTGGTACCATATTACCAACAAATTGTAAACCCTAAAATTTGGCCTATGACTGATTAAGTAAAATAAACTCCAAATTACCAACCATAGTTGGTATATCATGTAATTATCATGTAAAATATGTATATGTGGCAAAGACAGGCCAAACCAGTCACTCGTCACAAATCATATTTAGGAGATAATGACTAAAACAAATTGGAATGACAGAATTTTCTAAATTTATTTTATTGCACTAAACTACATTAATATATCTATACATCATGCTATGTTATTTTCCTCATTCTCAACGTTAAACCAGCATTTTTTTTAATGATATATACATAAAACAAATAAAATTAACCTGAAACTCAATTTCCATATGTGACCTAGCTAGGGAAGCAAAATATTTGTTTGGCTTTATTGCCATAACCATTGTCATTGTTTCTTCATTTCTTTATTGTAGTCATATATTCATGACTGTACAGGGAGTGTGTGGGTCACAAGCTTCCAAGACACTGCTGAGTATCTGTTGGGTCAAAATGCAAGTTACCTAGGTCAACTGAAAGAAGATGTAAGTCAAACATATGTTTATTAATTTACAGAAAAAGCCGCTTATTCATTCATTACATTTTATTTATTTTTATGTTAATTTTTCGCCCTCAGGATTCAGATGCATTCAACCGTGTCTTCACCGAGGCACTTTTCAAGTCGTACATATTCAAAATGAGAATCAAAATGGAGACATATAATGTGAGTCTTTATGTCATTGATTTTAAAAATAAAAGAATTTAATTAATCAAAATAGTTTCATAAGTGTTGCTAGTTCAGTGTAAACTTGACAGTTGCTTTGTTCTGGTGCAAACTTAGGCCAGGCACACACACGGCATTGTCTGACAGTCGATAATTTCTTGTGAGCCTGCATGAAGTTGTATATGCTGGATTAAAATGTGAACATCTGTGATAAGCTGTCATGCAGTGTATATTCAAAAAACATGTTTCCTGCTATCAGCGCGGTGGAGTGGGAGGGGTTGTCAGACTAAAAGTCTTAATTTGCCTATCCAACTCTTTATTTTGATTGTCAATCCCCAATATTGTGGTCGAAAAGTACAATTTTGGGCCATACTAAGCCATAAAAACTCTCCCCATGAACCCTACCAGGAATTTTTATTCCAGCACCCTGATTGAAGCTCTAGTCAGCCCCTTCAGTGTCGGACCCCTTGTTGGCAAATTTGGGAGCCACCACTGGCTATTACATTAACATGCAGAATTAATAACTTTGTGATTACATTAAAATGAGATGTTTAGATCTTTCTTCAAATTGTTCTTACTGAATTGTCTGTTGATTCCATTTGCAGGAAGAATCTCGATTGAAAAACTCTTGCATATCCGCTGCACCAGTCGATTTCAAGGAATACTCACGAAGACTCATCACAGAAATCAACAAGCTAGCAATCATGTAGGACCACTGCTGCTATCAAAGCTAGTAGTTAAGATACATTAAGACCATCACTACTACAAATATCAACATGCTAGCTGTCAACAACGCTACCACATCTATCAATGAGCTAGCAGTCAACAACGCTACCACATCAATCAACAACCTGGCAGTCAAACTAAGAACAACACTACCATAGATGAATAATGCCAGGACAGTTATGAAATATGGGTTTTCATGTGTGTACATGTATTGATATACTATACTGGAGGGTATATTGTTTTTAACATAAATGTATCATTTACAAACATATGTGGCAAAGACAAGCCAAAACAGTCACTCGTCGCAAATCGTGTTTCAGAGAAAATATCCAAAATATGCTATAATGTCAAATTTTTAAAAATCTATTTGATTGCACTAAACTAACCTTTATACTGTATATCTATACATCATGCTATGCTGTTATTTCCCCCTTTTTCAATGTTAAAACAACACTTTTTAAGGATTTAATGGAAGTTTGTGCATGAGAAATGCCTGAAATCATAAACTTTGAAGGTAGATTTCTCATATATTGTTCTTTAAATACAGTAGCTGTATGTTTAAATGCTTGTAACGTCATAAGGAAATGTTGGATTTGAATGATTTTTTTACCATTTTATAGCTCTTATTTTACTCTTTAACTCTGTATTAATAACTCAAAATCAAATTTTGCAACGAGTGACTGGTTTTTCTAGTCTTTGCCACATGAGCTCAATCAGTGAAATATATTAAAGCTGCAATAAACTTAAGGTCTGTCCACACTATCACATTTTGTGTGATGTGCCCAAATATGGGCGTGATGATGTCATATACATAAATAGTGGACAGAGCTTCAAACAGCAAACCATATACCAAGTCAACAAATGGAATAAAAGGCAAAGCATGCCTAGAATTGAACATAATAGGGAGCGACGCTAGAACGGAATGACTCATGTGTAATTGTCCTACCGGGCATCCTACGTTTTTTGCATACGTAGATTTGGCCAAATTGTGTTCCAAAATCTAACTCAACGAGGTGACCTTAACCTTCTCGCATGTGCAGGTGACTTTTAGTGATGTCATTACGTTCTACGTCCTACCGTCATCGTGTGATTGGAAGCTCCCTAATAACCTACCATCATTGTGCAATTGAAAGCTCTGTAATAACAACTGACTAGAAAACTTAAATTAACAGGTCAATTATATTGTAATTATTTTATCATGATCATAGTCAAAAGAAGACCATTGCAAATTAACTTTGTTATAGTATAGTACATTTATTAACCAATAGTTCACATTACTTTATTTGTATGTAGAACCTACAACACATTAGCATCCTTTGTTGGACTATTCTTAAAGATGTCCCATGCAAATTACCCCCCAAAAAAAAAAAAAAAAATCAGTTTTTAAATTAACTTGCTCATTTTGAAGTAACATACAAATTATCAACTTTAACAAAGAAATTAATGTTTACCCATAATTTGACAGTGGAAAAATGATAGAAACATTCCAGACACTGGAAGTGTTTTATTATATTTATCATTTTATCCAGTATAAAAATCAGGGTACACATTTTTTTTTAAATTCAATAGTTTCTATGCTGAAGTTAATAATTTGTATGTTACTGCAAAATGAGCATCTTAATTTCAAAATTTTATATTTTTTGTCATTTTCAGGGGACTATTTTAATACAGCTAGTCCAAAGTCCAGTATTTCTAATAAATCTTACTAGTATGTAGCAAACCCATTCACATTATTACAAACAGCAACATTTGTAGGCCTATTGCTATTTTAGTACTGCTACTGTAAGTCAAAACTGCTGCCATTTTGACTTGTGCTATTCTGATCAGCTTCGATAAAAATTCTACAATATGCATGGTAGTAAATATAAGCATGCTGTATATTAAAATAAGGATGAAATTGAAAGGATTAGTTAAAACTGTGTTAATTTGAGAGCCTTGAACATTGTCCCTATAGAATCTGATGAGTAGGGTCATGAATAATCAGAAGCATTATGTTCATCAGCAATCTTGCAGAAGTTTTAATTTTAAATGAAATTTAAGAAACTGGTTAGCATTATATTGAATGAGGTCGGCAAATAAAAAACAATTCCAGAATCCTACAAAACAAAGATATAGTTTAGTTCTTTTTTTATTAAATAAAATAAAACGTGCATTAGATTCTGAAGTTTCTTGTTTCAACAATGTTTTGTACATTACATATTTCCCCATTGTAAACTGTAGACTTAAAAGGAGTCCAATAAACACAATGCTCTGAGGATAAATGTTCTTTTTTTCAATCATTGTTGGTAAAGTAGTTTTATTTCATTTCTTTATTCCAGCATTTACAACAAATAGCAATGAACAAAAAGCAAAACAGTATAAAGAGTCAAATCAATGTCCAGGGGAAAAACCAATAGTGAACTTAATCACTTTTGTGGGCATCCCAGCATTAAATGACAAAAATTAAATAAGCAGTTAACAAGAACAACATTGTTTATCATTTAAATTTTTAAAATAGATCATGGAGCCCCCATACTGAAAACCAAAGGGGCACATGCACGGGCAAGAATCAGCAACAATGCCTACCACAATCAGGCAGACACCATTGTCCGACATCAAACACAGCACATATGGAAGTTCCATGATCCATCAGAATCAGGAATTAAGTTAATATAATAAGTTAATATATTTACTTACTGATACATATATATATATATATATATATATATATATATACCGGTTTTTGTTTAATACAAGTTTCAGTATTATGACACTGTTGATATAATTTTATTATTGTAGTTGCTATCTTCAGATGTATCACACAGCTGACATTGAGTGCAAGCAGAATCTTATCAAGAGCAAGCAGCATAGCACAGTTGGCTAAACTAGTGGTAGCCACTGTGTGTGCGCTGAACCGTGGAGAGCCATTTCGATTCCATCTACTTCTTGTGTTTCAGCTAGTGCTCTGAAATGCAAGTATATAAAAGCGCAGTCTTTCGGATGAGATGTTTAAGTGTTGGTCCCGTGTGCAATATGGCTCATGTGAATGTCCACCAAAGAACGAAGTGCACTCTTCAGAAAAGAGTAGGGGATTGTCTTCAGGTGTACTGCCCAATTACCACCAGAAGTGCCCCACTGGAAATAATTCTGGACTTTTGTGGGTCATCGAATACTCGTATCTTCCACACAGTACCTCCATTTAAATACAGTATAACATTTATGACACTGGTTTATATACATCCTTTGCTTTCACTTGCAACATACTGTCAATTTCACCGGACTCATTTACAAAAACACCTGTAAGGCAGCCTCCATATACACATCCGGTATCCAGTCCGGTTGCGAATGTGCTCTGTTGAAGTCCTCGCACCGCATCATGTCCGAAGTAGATGTGATCTTTCCCACCCCAATACCTAATCCATGGGCTTCCACCAGCTATTTCGCTGGCATATGGTCCACCGTCAAAATAGTCCCTGTCAATAACGTTTCGCATCACTATCATGTCTGAAAGGTTTTGGTGCTCAAGTGGTTTCCCTGGCAACAAGCCTGCATGTACGATAATCACATTATGACTTGGTATTTTGATTGTGTATGGAAGATCCCGAAGATAGTCAATATTTTCCTGCGACAGGTCACAAATCCATTCATACCGTGCAGATACTTCATAGTTTGTGTCACTTTGATACGATAGACACTGGTACAGTACTGCATTATCATGATTCCCTCGCACTGAATACGCACCACTTTCCTGAACGTAATCTAGGACTTGCTTATTCTTTGGTCCTTTATTTACAAGATCTCCAACAAAAACAACAGTCATTTCTTTGGGTGTTGCATTTTTTGCCTTCTCCAGTAACTCACGCATCTCATCGTAGCATCCATGAACATCACCAACAATGAATAAAGCTCTATTTTTGATGATGCTTGGCTGAATTATTGCATGGATTGTGGATGGTAATGGCACATTACTTCTTAAATCTGGTTTAGTATTAGTTTGATGAAATACAGATGTTGAGATATATGATATTAAACCACCCATCTTTGCAGCAACAGAAGAAACTGCCTGAAAATAGATTACAAACAAAAATAGTTAAATCATGGAGGAACTAATTCCTCCCTGGTTAAATATATGTTCAATAACCAACAACACAGTAGCGTACTGTAAAAAATATCAAATTATGTATATTGGGGTGCGGGTTTTTCCAGAAATTGTTCTGGTTTTCTGCATACTCAAACAAATAACACTCACCCTCAAATTTAGAATGACGCTGTTTTTACTACGGATATTAAAAGATGTATTGTCCCATGCTAAATATTTTTAAAAAATCATATTGTTTGAAATTAACTTGCCCATCTTGAAGTAACATAAAAGTTATCAACTTGAACATAGAAATTAGTGTATTTAAAAAATGTCTACCCATCAGTTTACAGTGAAAAAATGATAGAAACACTTACAGTCAATACTAATTTGTACAGTATGCTATTGCAATATGAGCAAGTTTACTTCAAAATTATTTTATATGATTTTTTTAATTATTAACAAGGGACAATACATTATTGCCACACTAAAGTGTATCCCCCTAAACTTTATACTTCCTCGGTTCATGCTTGGCCATCACACCTGAATCTGAAGTGGCTTCTCCCATTATGAACCTGGGGAACTTCGTTTAAATTTAATGCAACAAGGTAAATGTTCTTTTTTTTACACAAAAAGAGCTGGTATTATTTTATTTTGCTATTCTGATACTAACCCTATATAAATGTTTGTGTGACCTTGACCCTCTTAAAAAAAGCATTTCCTAGGCCTGGCAACACTCGTATGGCGTTGTTCTGAGATACCACGGGTCAACTCCCTGTAACAACTCCCTGCAGCTGACAATCATCCATTCCAGGCTGCTACATTGCGTGTGGGTACTATCTATCTGTGTTATGGCCTACTGAATCTTGTGTAATCACGCCTATCAATATCACCAAAATTTCTACTTTATTCTTTAAATTACCTCACTTGCTAGTTAACACACTCATGCTTGTTTCGAGGGACTTGTACAATATTCGAAAACAATACCGTATTTAGATATAGAGGACCCCGAAAAACACCCGACCGAACTGAGAAAAAGGACAGACGCTAGTCGAGCGGCCGCACAATCAAGCGGAACGAGCGAATCCAAAGGTCGAGCGATTCCATTCACATCACACGTGTTCAATATTATATAAAAACATAGGAAATGGAGGGTAAAGAGGAATGGAAATCTCTAGCTCCACCAATAAGTGTGAAAGTGCTCAAAACACTGAAGCAGCTTGGGTTCAAGAAAATGACCCCAGTTCAGGTAATTAATTAACAATTTGATAATTAGTTATGCAGTTATGGGATGCTCTATTTGGACCCTAGCTAGGCCTAGGCCTGTGGTTTGACAGTTAGCTATATGGGCCGTAAATCGTCCTAGGCCGCGACGGTAATATACACTGTCTCTAGCCTATGCCTATGTACTCTACTACTACAGTAATTAACTGCGTCGTACTGTTAAACGTGTGTTATTTATGAATGAAAATATAACGCAACGAACAATTGCTATCAACAAAACATAACAGTTGAATAAACAATAACAGGTCAAAACGACAAAAAACCAAAACGGCAATAATATAAAGTCAAAACGGCAATGACCAAAACGGTCAAAAAAACAAAACGACAACACTTTTAGACCAGAACGGCAATGGACCAAAACGGCAATAAGTCAAAATGGCAACACTTCCAGAGTGACACAGTAATTGGCAAAATGGCTAAATAAAATACTACTAGGTCTAGGCTACTAGGTCTAGCTAGCCGAGGGCATAGACTAATTTAAGTCCTAGGTGGGGCCGCCTAAAAGGCCTCGGCTAGGCATAGCCTACCTCGGTAGGCCTAAGCCTTTGCCTAAGTAGGCTAGGCCCAAGTTACGGTATTTCTACCCTAGGCTTGGTCGTAGGCCTACCCTGGTACTGGTACTAGCCGAGGCTCTAGGCCTAGCCTCTAGCAGGCCCTTGTAGTATTAGTAGGCTCCTTCGACCTATCCTAGCCTAAATATTATAAAAATATTACAATAAAAGATGATGCAAGGATGGTCTATATGAAAGTATGATTACAGATAGGGCCTATATATCAAGCTATTTTGTCAATAAAATAAAGAGTAAAACACATTTTTCATGGTAGTTCACAGAACTGAATTGAAATAAAGTTAACAGAAAAAAGTACATTAAAGAAGGAAATCATTCATTTCATTTCTTTTTATTTCAGACAAAAAGTCCATAGTGGTAACAGGTATAATATATTAAATAAAAGTGGGTCTAAAAACAGACCTAAATTAGCTAAAATAATAGCTCACTCCATTTTCTATATAAAA
>NW_022757233.1:41790-61539 GCF_011630105.1 Anneissia japonica
GATTAAAAATATCAGAACCGAGTTAGAGAAACTCATTAAAAAGAAGGTTATTGTACTTTCAGAAGTAGACCCTAAGAGTATTTCTTCCAATACTTTTATAAGGGAGAAAAAATAAAAGGTCATTTAGGTTGATATTGAACCTGAAAAATTTAAATAAACACATAGTGTACCGCCACTTTAAGATGGAAACGCTACAAACAGCAATAGCATTAATGAGCAAAAATTGCTATATGGCCTCAATAGACTATAAAGATGCCTATTACACAATTCCAGTACATGAGGATTTCCAAAAATACCCCCAGTTCAAATTTGAAGGGCAGGTATACAAGTATAATGCTCTTCCCAATGGCCTAGCATCAGTCCCAAGAGAGTTTACAAAAATAACTCAGCCAATGTATTCCCTGTCTCTTATACACATCTAGATGTGTATAAGAGACAGGTGCAATTGGCCGGTAGTTATTACTAGAAGTGATATCACCAGACTTGGTTTTCACAATGGGGACAAGTACAACTTTTGCAAGATTCTCAGCTACAAACCCATGGGCGATCATTGAGTTAAAACAAAAACTAAGCAAAATGTGAACCCTGTCACTAGCGTAACGCAAATGTTCAGCAGCAAGATTATCTAAACCAGCTGACTTACCTAAGGATAGTTTCTTAATACACTCTTTGACTTTGTCAGCAGATATGACAGTAGCAGTGACATCAGAGATGTTTGCATCAATATAACTTTTTACAGTCTGTTTACACCCATCATTTTTCACACAGTTAAAAATTTTGCTATAATGATCGAACCATAAATTACATATGTCTTCCTCTCCACTAACACCATCAATGGTGCAGGACAGAGGAGTTTTAGATGAATTAACATTGTTAACATTTTTCCAAAAATTGTTGTAATCATTGTTACCTAAAGATGAAGCCATAGCATCTGATCTTAACATATCCTCATTGCGCTGAAGCAGTGAAAACATTCAAAGTTTGAATTCCACAAATTAGAACAAATAATAGTCAGAACATCAAAAAGTATAAAGAAAATTCAATTAAAAATGTTTAAGAAACAAATGTTTAATTAGATTTAATGTTATAGTCTTGTATTGTTTTATGTTTAATGAATGTTTAATTAGATTCCTTCAAGCAAGGTTTCAGAATTATAGCTTAGGCTGCCCTATGTACTGCTTGTGAATTTCTATGTATCCATTCAATTCAATTGTTTATTTCACTTGCAAAGCATCATACATTATACATATATAAACATGTGGTGTAACCAGTAAAGCAGAACTTTTATTGTAAACATGGCATAAGTCCTGTATACTTACTGTATGATCTCCGAGACCTAATAGGATTTCCTGATGCTCATTTATTTTTAATTTTTTGTTCACAAATCATCTACCTACATGTCGAGCATCGAGTAAATTCAATCAATCGATCAATAACAAAATGAAAAAATAGCTGATTTTGTTTTTGATGTAACTGCCAATTTCACAAAGAATTGTTGCAGTGATCGAATGTAAATCAGTAAATTGGCAAGTGTGATTTGATGCAGCATTCATTGAAGATGTCACTAACATCTGTTGTGCTTTCTTAGGCAGCAACAATTCCTCTTCTTATGACCCATAAGGATGTGGCAGCCGAAGCGGTATGTATACCATATTTAAAGCATATTTAATTTATTTTTATTTGATAGTTTTTTTTTTTCATAAAAGGATGATTTGTACAACATTAGCAAAGGGCCCTCACCAAAGGTTCAACAATAGAAACAAACATCAAATTTACATAGCTTAAAATATAAATATCTAAAACAGATATATTATTCCAACCTTTGTGACAATTTTAAATGCAATCAATATCAATCAATAAAAGTGTAAAGAAATATACACACAACTGTCCTTCCCTTCCCTATGGACACATGCTAACTATTACAACATAATTAGGACTTACAATGTATTTTATCAAAAAACAAAGATAATGTAAGAAGTATATTTTTCATCTAGGTTACAGGAAGCGGGAAAACATTGGCATTTCTCATTCCAGTTTTAGAAGTCTTACTCAGAAAGGAAGGACCACTGAAGAAGATGGAGGTAAGTAAATTGAAACAAATCAAGCAATCAACAAATTAACAATGCATTTCATAATATCATGGTCTTTATGTAGTGTTATGGATATGAGTTTTTCAGTGGTAAAATGTTGAGGTAGGATCTTGTTGGGGAACAGGGGTAAAATCTGTTGGGAGTGAGGTGGATCATCTGAAGCTGAAGAATATTCAGTTGTGATTTAAACATTTCATTTATAGATTTCATTTCATTTCAGATATAAATTTTATTGATAAGCCTATTTTACTTGAATATTTTATGCTAATTTTTGTATATGTTTTCATTGGCATCGGAGAGCCACTAGACAGTGGTTTAGTTCACTTTTTGGCAATCCTCTCCGGCCAACTGAGTTTTGTTTTTTCCTCTCTGTTACCTTGTGTTTGTCAATTTTAATGTTTTGGATGGAATCAGTGAAATAAAACATCAGTGTAGGTTTCAAATTTTTTTCATTTCTATAGCCGCCACTCCATGTCAGTTATTCACAATTCAAGCAATCTAGCTTAAATGGGATGATACTAGTATAGGTAAAAAAATTGAAGAGCTTAACTGCTTCTGTGGGCTGCATGTGACAAAGCCACATTAATGAATGTGTAGGATTTGGAGTGCACTAGTTCATGGCCTACAAATTGGGATTAATTAATGTTCAGCTTTTTTCAAAATTTGCTCATGGCATCTATGTATGTGATGCATGTGATTAAGCCGCATTAATCAACGTGTAGGATTTGGACTGCACTAGTTCTGCATTGTGGACAAATTGAGGTTAATAAGCTTACAGTATTTCAAAATTTGCTCATCGCAGGCTATTTTTGCAGTGAATAAGATTTTTAGGATATGACATTTTTATTACTTTATTTACTAATAGTTGATAATTGTTTGTTTCCGTCTCTAGTAGATAGATACTACAAACTGCGATGTTCTGACAAGTGGTATGTATTTTGTCTTTCAGGTTGGATGCGTGATCTTAACGCCGACTCGTGAACTTGCTGTCCAGATCAACGAGGTGTTGCAGAACTTCACATCCAATCTTCCTCAGTTCTCTCAGATGTTGATAATCGGTGGTAACAAACCATCTGCTGACCTCCAACATCTTGAAACTCACGGGTATGTTGATTGCATCAGACCTCCACAACTGGGCAGTAGTGGTGCCAGGGTGTGTTCAGGGGGCATACTAACCTTCACACATTTTGTCTTTGGTTCCCCACCTTGGTAGAAGTGTGGGATTGCACCAGAGCAGAGGTGGATGGTTGAACCTCAGGCCCGTAAGCGGGTTGGGGGGGGGGGTGCGATGGGCGACACATCCCCCCAAATCACCAAAGGTCCACAATTTCCAGGGTAGATTCAAAACTCACCCTCGCACATTCTAAAAATCCATCCACTAAACTTCCTTGACTAGTCAGAGCAGTTTCCAACTAGGACCGCCTCTACAGTAGTTCTTCGTAAAAGCAAAGACTTTTGACTGTTTATATAAGCTTTTTGATGAATTTCAGTGTTTTCCCAGACGCTTTAGTGTCATGGTCCACCCCGTACGAACTCATCTTCCCTCTAGGTTTCACTAAAATCATCTGTAGTCTCACTTGGAAATCATCTTAATACAGCAGGCACCGATTTAGATCTTCACACCGTTCGCCATGGCGATTATCAGAGCAAGAAATTTATAGTACACAAAGGGACATCAAAAACAATATGTTATTAATTGTCTGGACAAATGTCCATCCACAGCAGCAGCAGCAGTGATGAAGGAATCATGATGATGACATTTTCCTGTATATGTGCTTCTAGACTCTGTGCTGTATTATTTTCGGTGGTGGGGCCTCTTTTACCCCGCCCCCACCCTAAATTTGTCAAAGTTATTTTAAAATGAGAAAATTATATTCAAAATTTTACCTCAGCCCAAAGGTGTTATGGATAGCCCTCAATCTGTGAAAGTTCTTCCCTTGCGCCCTCTACTCCAAATTCCTAGATTCGCCACTTACAGTGGCATATTCAAGGAGGCCCAGGCATCCCGTCCCCCCTAATTTTTCAAAATAAAAAAAATGGGGAAAAAAGAAAATGATATTTAAAAATTGTATGACAGTGCAAATTTCATAATTTTCGTCCCTCAGCCCCAACCAGGGTGGGGCTGAGGTGGTAGACCCTCCATCTTTCAAAGTCCCTCCATGGCTCCCTCTTCAAATTCCTGAATCCACGACTGAAAACTGCTTTTCCTGAAGTCAATTAAATAAGATCGCAAGTTATAAAAAATGCCTGAGCTCTGCCCCTTGATCTCATCAGGTTATCCCCACCCCCAGGTGGCTTCACTGGAACCATTTTGGTCCACTCTCTACATACCATTTGCTTTCTACAGAAATTAGTATGTTTTGGTGACAATTCAATTGAGAGTGTAATTGTGAGGGTCATTTTAATTTCAGATGACCTAAATACCTCTAAAAACTTATCAATGGATCTAAATGAAGAATGGTTCAATAAAGACATCATTAAATTTTGGTGATGATCTGGAGTTGGGTGTGGATATGAGGACCATTCAATGAAATTTTTGGATCTTACTAATTCAATTCTAATTTCACACGTGCCCATATAATCAAAATAGTAGAGGCGGATCAATGTGAATGATTGAACTAACTTACAGACTTTAATTTAATTCTTTTTTTGCAGTGCTAATATTATCATAGCAACGCCTGGAAGATTTGAAGACTTGCTACAGAGACGCAAGTCACCTTGTGACCTTACTGCTATGCTCAGATCTCTAGAGGTGTTAATTTTGGATGAGGCTGATAGATTGTTGGACATGGGCTTTGAAGCAAGGTATTGAGAGTAGAACTGGTATCACCATTATATTTGTCATGTCATCATCACCATAACCAATTTTGTTTATATGAAAGCTGTTCAAGGAGCTTTTATCTTTGGTCATTAGATATAAAAATTAGTCAAAAATAACATGCAACCTGCTCCACACCCTGTGGAGTGTTCTTATGTGTTCGTGTAATTTAGCATTCAGTAGTTTTTTGCCCAAGGAGACAAGAATATGACAAGTGTAATCTCAGTTTAATTTGAATAGCCAAGAGGTAGACATATCACATTGAAAATAAAGAAATGACAGATGAAATAAGAAAAATAAATTATATATGTATGTATGTACTGTGTGTATGTATGTGGGATTAGTTTTTTAGGGCTGATATATTTCAACAATTATGTTTTCCAGATTGTTTGTTTAATACAAAGTATCATGTCATTGTCATATCCTAGTTTATTTTTGGATTGTATTATGCTTCATACTTGTTGTAACAGGATTGAGAAGCTATTTAAATGTTTCATAAAAAAATACTCCTTATGATATAATATGATATATGACACCCTATATTGATGATGTACCAGGCATGAGCAAACCGCTTGCCCGACGCCCGGGACAATTGTTTTTTATGGTCGGACAACAAAAATTTTAGGGACCACTTGTCCATTGACAAGCACTTTTAGAATAGGCTACTTCACCATGTAATGCGTAATGATTTCACAGTACCTATAAAAAGTCAGACTCTTGACAATACGCAGCATGCAGTATCTTATTAACAAATTGTCGGCGCACAAAGAGATATCAAACAGAAAACTGACTAGGCCATGGTTACGGACCACACTGTGTGCATCAACTTTGAGTCGCCAACACTCCCGCGATTTATGGACGGTTTAAAAGAAAAAACGTGCAACCTGCTCCACACCCTGTGGAGTGTTCTTATGTGTTCGTGTAATTTAGCACTACCATATTCAGTTCAAGCCATTGACCTCCTACCAGGTACCCATTTATATGCCTGGATGAAGAGAGGGGAATGTAGTTTTTAGCCCAAAGAGACAAGAATATGACAAGCGTGGGTCTCAAACCACATATTTATTGTTTTTTCCCACCAGTAGCTGGAAAAAACATTGTTTTTATTCTGTTTTTTTTTTTCTTTTTAATCATTTTTCCGATCTTTTTGCACTGGGTTTTTCTGTCCGGCACTTTGGTCACTTTTGGTCTGAAACCCATGACCACACGATTGAAAGTCCAAAGCATTAACTGCTGGGCCACACAGCTTGAATTGTCACTATCAACATCTTCTTCACTATTATCAGGGGGCGGATCCAGTAGAAGGCCACGGGGACACGTGCCCCCACCCCCATTTTCATTTTGCCACTACTTCAAGGGAGCTGGTTATCGCACCAGCCATCAACTCTAATGTTTTTCCACTTTTGCATTGGACCCCTCAACTTTCTTTCTTCAAATCTGTGTGACAGTGCGGCAGACTTTCCCAGCTGGAATGATGTCGGTGTTGTTGATCATCCTGCAATGAATATATATATGTATATGTATATATTTGTATATGTATGTATGTCCCTGATGGAAAGTCCAATTTTCCCGACGGCAAAGTAGTCGGGAACGGGAGGAGCGGCCAACACAACTTTAAAAATTTCAATATTTCATATTAATGTTATGTTCTACTCACTTATCTATTCTGAAACTGTTGTGCGCCCCCCTCCCCCAATTTGAAAAATTGTGGCCCTGCCCCTGATTATCGTCATAACATTATCTTCATTATTACTACTATTACTTATATTGCAACAATGATAATTAATGATAGTGATAATAAAGATGATATGATGACAATGGTAATATTTATGCTCACCATCAATCATCACATCATCATCATTACCATCAAAATCATATCATCTTCATTATTACTTTATTCTGTACATAGTTTGAGTACATAGTTTGAGTACATAGTTATTACTTTATTCTGTACATAGTTTGAGTACATTTTAAGTAAAAATTAAGAAATGATTTAAGTAAGTTTTGTTTTGACCATGCTGTTTTTTATGTATTCTGTTCTGTAAGTGGAGGGCTCCCTGCTGTCGGTTGTGTATTAAAGTATATGAAATAAAATTACTATCATCATCTAATCTAATACTTTTTTTGCCTAAAGTATAAACACAATTTTAGGTCACCTTCCTAAGCAGAGACGTACTGGTTTGTTTTCTGCGACACAAACAGATAAAGTGGAATCGCTCATACGTGCAGGATTGCGCAATCCAGTCCGCATCACTGTCAAGCAAAAGACAAATAAAACATCGGTAAATAAAAATGTCAATACTGAGAAAGTATTTAATTTTAGCTAAGAAATAGTTCAAAATAACCTGTTTGTGTTGAGTTAATAAAACATTAACAATAAAATTCAGTATTTCAATTGAATTTCTAACATTTTATGTTTAAGTTAAGAGTAGAGGTAATGCCAGTGGGTGGGCCTAAGGTGCCAGGCTCACCGTTGGAGAGAGCTGGCCACATGTCGGGGAGCCCAGCACAATAGTTTGGAGTAAAAATCCCTAAATTGTCAGAGCTTCTGGGGGCTTCGCACTCTGGAATTTCTTGAATGGGTTCCTGGCTGCCACTGGCCCCACCTCCTTCCATTCTAGTTGGGGATATCGGTCGAAAAAATGTGTTAAGTGTTGGAAAGTTTCTTAAACTATGATACAAATACAGGTACAAATAATTATTTTTATATTATTTATTTTTGTTTAGAAAGACCAAAGAACTCCATCTACTCTAAGAAATTATTACACGGTAAGTAAAATTTCATTATTTTTGTATACTGTTGTTGTTATGAGATACAGTATGTTGTTATAATGTAATGTTGAATTTATATACATCCTTATAAAATTAGCAGATCACATAAACAAAACCAAAAATATTCATGCTCCCTGCAATCTTTAACTGTTAATAACCTTTTACTACTTAGATTTGTGAATGTGACCAGAAATTTAACTTTCTTGTTGGATTTTTAAGGAAATTTAAGGTAATTATTGTTTTTAACTGACAGGGGTGTAGCTGACTATAGCTACTGTCTGTATCCAATTCAATATACAGAATGGGGTTAGAGGGCATCCTCATTTCGCTGGTTCAATGTTATTGCCGCTTGTATTTTAGCTAGTGGGCTGAAATGGCAGTTGCTGTAGTGCAATGTCATTTAAGTCATTGGTGTGGTGTGCATCTAGTCCACTTAAGCCTGGCACACACTGTTTCAGCAGCCAACATGTTTCCATGACACACAGTGGATTATTAATGGATTGACATTACGTCTGGCAAGCACTTACAGAGAGAATGGCCTCCCTGTGCGCCATGTGCACTTACTAAAAAGCGGTTAAATAATTTGTATCATGATACAAATAATAGACCGAATCAGACCGAATCACCAAAACAAAGCTGCTATAGTGGGTATTACATCAAAACAAACTGCTAGGTAGCAGTTTTTCACACAGATTTTGACAGTTTTAAACTCCTCAAATTTGTTATTTGTACATATTATCGTAAACTAACTTGTCGAAAAGCCTTGGTAAATATTCCTTTAATAAACGTCAGAAGTTTGACCCGTTAGATTGAAATGGAGTGAAAGAAACAAATGGAAAATTTGAACATTTTTGCATAGCCTTGTCGCGTGAACACTGGCCTAGCCTTAGACTGGAGAGTCATACCAGGTCCTGACTCACTGGTCATTGTAGTCAAAAGAAACATCTTATTCTACAATTCAACAAAATTTAAGTTTGTTCAATAGTTTAAATATTTCATACAGAAATGACTTGGGGGCAACATTTAAGCTGAATATGTAACTCTAATCAACAGCGATCACCTTGGTCAGCTCTGGATGCAGTGACTCCTGTGAGCGATGGGCCTTGTCCCTCCAGAAGGCCTCTCAAAACTCTTCATATTTTTAGTCTGAATGGAAATTTAAATCAAATCAACCTTAATCTCATGAATCCATGAATCACTCAAAATGTATGTGGCAAAAACAAGCCAATCCAGTTACTCGTCGCAAATTGTGTTTCAGAGAAAATGGCCAAAACATGCTGGAATGTCAAATTTTAAAAAATCTATTTTATTGCACTAAATTAACCTTTATATATCTTTACATCATTCTATGCTGTTATTTCCCCATTCAATGTTAAAACAACACTTTTTAAGGATTTTATGATAGTTTCTGTATGAGAAATGTCTGAAATCATAAACTTTGAAGGCTGGTTTCTCATATATTGTTCTTTAAACAGCTGTATGTTTAAACGCTTGTAACTTCATAAGGAAATGTCCGATTTGAATGATTGTTTTACCATTTTATAGCTATTATTTTACTCTTTAATTCTATTAATAACTCAAAATCAAATTTTGCGACGAGTGACTGGTTTGGCTTGTCTTTGCTACATACGTTGTTATAAAAAGTACACTAACTTCATTACATTCCAAACAATTTAGTATATACCACTTTCAAGTCATTAGCAACTTCAATACCCACTTGGCCAAATTTTGGTGACGTCATCTTTAATGACTAATTTGGTTTATATGCAAACATTTAGTCTGTACATAAATACATAGTAAGAAGGTACTGTAATGGTGTTGAATGAGAACTTGAAAAACCACTTTTCCTTATTGTATATCCAGCATTTAAAACACATGGTGTTCTTTAGCACGTGTGCGGAAGTGGAATACTTTGGAAAAGCTCTTGAAATTTTAGTAAAAAACACAAGTGTACTATCACTACATGGGAAGATGAAAGGCAAACGCAGTGCAGTCTTTGCAGACTTCCGAAAGTTAGAAAGGTACAGCTTACTTTTTGAAAAATGGGGTGTTTTTACTAAATAATATTTTTGCTTTGATTATTTGATGCATATCACTTTTTGATCCATATTTTAAAAAATGTAATTAATGTTTATGTTATTAATATAGTTAAATAATAATTATTGTGAATTAATATAGCGCATAATGTGAAGACATCTATGCGCTTTTACAGCCAGAAGTGAGATAAAATATTTAACGATTCACCTAATAAATACATGAATAGAAAACTATATAAATATTATCTTGATTTATTTATTTAAAAATAGTCATTTTGAGTTTCTTCATCAGTTTAATTATGTGTTCATTCGTGATTTGTGAATGAACTCAAATGCCATTTTCCATAAAATATTAAAATTTTATATTTTTTGTTAAGTGATAATACTTTATTAATTTCAGTGGTGTTTTGATCTGTACTGATGTAATGGCGCGAGGGGTTGATATCCCAGAAGTCAACTGGGTTTTACAGTTTGATCCACCCAATAATGCAAGGTAAATCACTTTTAAAAATATTATTTGAGAAATACAAAAGTATGAAATATTGAAAGAACTCTCTATAATACTTTATGGATATATTGAAAATATAAATTGGACACTAAAGAAATATTATCATACGTTTGTGTTAATGAAATGTGGGGTCCCAAGTTTGAAGACGTCCTTTCCGGGGGAAATCTGGTTAAATAAGATTTCTTACACATCTAATTTCATTTTGCTGCACATAGTGTTACCTATAGGCACTGACCTCATTGAGACAATTGATTATGGCTATGTTCTCACACGGCAGCTAACGGTTAGTAAGATCCGGATCCTAACCGTTAGCTGTCGTGCGTCCATGCGAGAAAATCCCAATCCGGATACCAACAATATAATGATCAAATCACTGGCCAATAAGAAACTGGAAATTGTAAATGCGTACGTGTGATTGGTTGATGATAGAAACGCCCTCAACTTGCTAACCGATAGCGCTTGCTAACCGTTAGAGTTAGGATACCGTTAACGGTTAGCGCTAACCGATCGGGCGTTCTCACGCAGGTGCTAACGGTTAGCGCTAACGGTTAGCTCCCGATCCGAATGCTAGGGCTCTCGTGAGAACCAGGCTAATAATTCAGTGAAAACATGCAAATATTATGAATTTGCGGGAGATAGGTTATTGTCCAGGAGATTCTGGCTTGCGGGAGTCTGGGAGGTTGTACCGATTTCAGAGAGATTCCTGTGAGTTGCGCGAGACTTAAATCCCTTGTTGAAAATGTGATTACTCAAGAACATACTATCATAAAGTGTAATCTGTTTATATCAGTTGTTTATAAATGTGGTTTTTTTTTTTCTTTTCTCTTTCTTTCGTGGTGAAATTCTCTTGTGTTCTGAATTTATAATTCATAACATAGATACTTTCTACATTTTAGTTACATGTTTTGTTCTTGCCTATTTAGTTTGTCAGAACCACTTGTATCATTTATGTAAGGAACATTTTGTTCAGTCTCATTTTCCCCCTTTTGAACCTCTCTGTCCCTCTTCATTTTTCTTTCTAAATAAGATAAAAAAAACTTGTGCCCTATTGATACAAAACTTGTCCCCTAATAATACATATAACACATAGCCTAACATAATTATTAATAAGGCATTGCTCAAAACCTGTCTTTTTATTACTACACATTTACTGTAGTACATTTCTTTTTGTGTTTGAAAGTGCCTTTGTTCATCGGTGCGGAAGAACAGCAAGGATAGGCAACACAGGAAATGCGTTAATATTCCTACTACCGACAGAGGATACATATGTGGACTTTATTCAAATAAATCAAAAGGTAAGCATAAATTATGGCTAATAAATTATGGAAAATAAGTTATGGTAATAAAGTGAAATTAAAGACGACCTCTTAAGAATTTACATTGATATTTGAATTTTATGAATTTTCTCTATGAGATAAGATCACTTTAGCACCATGCACTCAAGTACAGCTTACACAAAATAGTTACTGGTATACTTTGAATCAGTCACTAACAATGTCATCAAATTCTTGCCTGTTGGGCTTTACTGAGGGAGGTTGTGTTTGTGCCAGCGTACATTCTGCTTTACTGTTTCCAAGTCATTTTGTTGATTTTTCTGTATAAAATATGATCAGTGGTCATTTATATAGTGCCTTCCACATTAAAAACCATCTCAAGGCGCTTTTAAACCACTAAAAAAACAACCATAAATTATTTGATGAACGGGCGCAACAGCTAAGGGTAGGAAGGTGTGCACCCTCGCTTTAAGATGGCATCACCATCACTACCGTGTGTCTACAATATTAGACAAAATAAATGTTACTGGAGTGTGGGTTAAGACGTTTTGAGTACGATGATAATGGTCCTGAAGAGTTTATGTGACCATCTTATTACCTAGTTACTGTACTGATTTTCCATCTGTATCTTTCATTCTATTTTAAATCCAAATGTGTCAAAGTTATCTTGGATAAAATTAGGAACATTTACCAATGATACAGAAAGAGTGAGGAGTTTCACAAAAGCCAAATTGTAGGTTATTTTATCATCATTATTTATTTAGGTCAGCATTTTCTATCTTACGAAGTGTTACTGACCATCACACCATGATGACATCCTATGTTCCACTTTTTCCTATCTTGAGCATCCTCCTCATTTAGACCAACTTTACAGCTTTCTTTCTTCACCATATCTTTCCATGTAAGCTTTGGTCTTCCTCTTATACCATCCACTTCCAGATTCCATGCTCTTTTCACATGTTCATCATCTTCCCTTCTCAGCACTCATCCATCTAAATCCACTTCTCTTTACCACTTCTACGATAGTTCTTCCAGACCCAACCTAACCATGAGCTCATTTGTATTTTTTATCGGACAGTTTCACACCACACATCCTCCGAATCATGGCTCTTTCAGTTCTCCTCAAATGTTTTTGTGTTATGTGGAAGAAATGTGTACATGGATATTAATGAGACCTCTTTAGTTAAAATATATGCTTGACTTTTTTTCTTCATTTCTATCTACATTTAGTTGATGCCTCATCTATGAAGATCTTGAGAACGGATATTTTAGGTTTATTTCAGTCATCTTATTGACCTAATTGCTTAGTCTTCATACTTTCTTTTTAGGTTCCCCTCCAGGAATATCAAGAGGCTTCCAATATAGAAATTGTTGATGTACTGCCAAGGTTACGGAAAATAGCGGAACATGATCGGTAAGCTATATTTCATATTCAATTTAATCTCAAAGTAAAAAGCATTTTGATAAATTAAAAATGCTCTCAAATTATTTGATCAGAAAATTGTGGTACTATGAATAGTGCACTTTCATACGTTCTAACCTAAGTGATGGAAATCGAGAGAGTTCAATATGGTATATTGCTAGGGAAAATGTAGGTGTTTATACTTTAAAATGGCTGGAAAGTACATTTCTGCGTATATTGAAAAAGTGTAAAACACCTCACTTTTTCGCGACCTAGCACAGCGACTATATCTGACTGGAAATAGGACCTGCCTTCTGATCGTAGTCTCTCTCACACTATCACGACGTAGCTGCGATCATATGTCGTAGAATGACCCCAGCATAAACATTTACCTTGGCTTATTTAATATCCATAAAACACCTTGTGTCATTTATTGGTGAAAATTAATGATGGACACTAAAATAGCTAACAAGCTGTGAATAATTAAGGAGAAATATTATTCATTTTAGTTAACTAATGTAAAACATAACCAGATGAATTTGTTCGTTGAACCTATAAATAGATTATAAACAGTTAACAAGCACATGGTCAGGACATGGGTAGAGCAACTATGATCAGACTGATGACCAGTACCGACCACAATAAATAAACTCCGCAACCATCAACGACCCTGTACCCTGTGACACTATCAAGTCCTAGCCATGACTGCACTACTAAAAAACGTAGCTTATGTAATATTGGGATGGTGTCTGGCGAGGGATAGCAGGGGCGGATCCAGAATTTTTCAAGCGGGGTGGGGGCACAACATATTCATAATAGATAAGTGAGAGCTCTAATTTCAATGTATGCCTTGAAATTTCAAAATTTAGTGGCAAACCGGGGGGACATGTGCCCCTCCATGCCCCCTACTGGATCCGTCCCTGGATAGTTTTTACACTAGTTACATGACTATAAATAATAAATGTTTTTACTTTTCCATTGATTTACTAAAGCGGCCAAATCTCATTTCTCCTTGTTAAGATTATGACAATCAAGTTTATCTTATCCAAGTGTACTCCTTGACAGTTTTTTGGTAATTTTTGCATTGTATGTATTATTTTTTTCTATTACATTCCTTTCAGCTTTTTTCAATACCTTACTCATATGTGGCAAAGACAAGCCAAACCAGTCACTCGTTGCAAAAATCGATTTTTGAGTTATTAATACAGTGTTAGAGAGTAAAATAATCGATTTTGAGTTATTAATACAGTGTTAAAGAGTAAAATAATAGCTATAAAATGGTAAAAAAATCATTGAAATCCTTATGAAGTTACAAGCGTTTAACCACACAGCTGTTTAAAGAACAATATATGAGAAATTAACCATCAAAGTTTATGATTTCAGGCATTTCTCATGCAGAAACTATCTTTAAATCCTTAAAAATTATTGTTTTAACATTGAAAATGGGGAAAATAACAGCATAGAATGATGTGTAGATATATAAAGGGTAGTTTAGTGCAATAAAATGGATTTTTTAAAATTTGACATTCCAACATGTTTTTGCCATTTTCTCTGAAACACGATTTGCGACGAGTGACTGGTTTGGCTTGTCTTTGCCACATATGTTGTTTTTGGTTATAGGGTATTATAAAATATATAACTAAATAAGATTAAAATAATATGTTGAACATTCATATTCTACCTGAGTAGAATTAAATTTATAATAAAGTATGTTGCTCAAGGACGAGTGATTACATATGAAAGCAGTACTTTGATTTAATGGCTAAAGCCATTTAATACAACCAGAGCCTAATGATGTTGTGTCTGCTATTTTCAATTACTATCCCACGTAACTCAATTACTGGTGAAAGGAGTTAAAGTCACCTTAGAAATCCACTCGTTATTATATCATTTGTATTGCAGCAAATAAGTACTCATCTCGATGCGCTTTTTGAATCAAGTAGGTCAATCCAATGATTATTATCAGGAATTGCAAAGTGAAAACATGCTTAAGTTTCAAGTTACATATAGTTACTTGACCGAGTGTCAAATTACATTATAGCCAACCGTTAAGTGCTGAGTTCTTTATTCAGGGTGGTGCTAGAAAACGCATGTGTGCAGAGTTTTTATAAATCTATAGAATTTTTGAAATTATATTTGGCTTGACATTAGTAAGTTTTGGTACCTCTTGCAGAATTATTTAAGAAAAATTATGATTTTTGCTTGATTTAACCCAAGTCATTAGAATTCAAAGGTTGGCACATTAACATCAAAATCACAGCTCAATTTTTTTGTAGTTAATATTAATATTCTTCCATCATTTTACAAGACAATATTTTATTCATATTCAGCATCATAAAATTATAAATATTAAAATCTTTTATGGATGCTGGACAATACCATCGTATTAGACATTTAAGTATGCAAGTTCATTTATATTCATTAAAATTAAACTATAAAAAATATAAATAATGTATTTCCCATTAGATAGTATAACATATAGTATTCTTCAGACTTTGAGAATGATTAAATATAGCAGTTCACAAATTAAAAAAATTAAAAATCTGTACAATTTGTAGTTGTTGGTATCTAAATTTAAGATGTATAGATGTTTTTATGTTCATTCAAATTAAGTAATAAACCACAATAAATTATGCGTTTCCCATTAGATAGCAGAAAATATAAGGTAGTATTCAATATACATTATGAAAGCTAATAGAAATAAACTGGTTAGAAAATTGAAAAATTATTAAAATCTGTTATTCTATACAATTTGTAGTTCTTTGTATGATAATAGGATGCATAATATCATTATTGATAGTGTATTATGATTGCGGGTTGTAAAGCCATGGGCAATAAAAAGTGACGTAGTTCTTGAGTGTCTGTTGTACTTAATCAAACACCTAAGGCTATGCTATTGATTCTCCAAATGCATTCTGGTACTTAAATTTTTGAAACTGAGTCAATTTGCTCATCGTGAACAACACAACATTCTCAGTAGTCAAAATGATTTTGAAACATCAGGTTGTACATATAATTTAAGGAAAATTATGACTGAAACGATTTATCAATATCTTTGTCGGACCAAAATACTTCAGTTTTAGTTTATTTAAATGAATCACACAGTCTGAATTGCATTTAAACTAATGCATACATAGATATTTTTTTCTGTGAGAGGTCAATTAATTTTGGAATAGGCTGAAGATGGTTTTAAATAGCACTGAAGCAAGTGGATTTGGTACCGTAGTTTATTACACGGTATCTGTTATCACAGCTGTTGTGACGTTTATCGGGAACACTATATTTCTGGTAGCACTTTTGAAGACTAAAACGCTGCAAGTGAAAACTAATATTCTGGTTGGTAACTTAGCTGTCGTTGATATAGTTAGCAGCTTTTTGGTCATTCTAGTTACCGTTATGTATTACACCCAACCGTTCATCGTCTCCATGCAGCTAACATTAATATGGCTGTGCATATTGAATCTATCCCCTTGTACCATTCTTGCAATTGCAGTTGACAGATTCCTTGCAGTTGTGCATTCACCATTGACGTACAAGCGATATCCACATCCATGGAAGTATGTATTGGCGGTTATTCTTATGTGGTCTTTAACACTAGTCTTGGTGATTGGGTCCATTGTAGCTGCGCACTTAGGAAACAGTGCATTTTTAAATGCTATTTTAATTGTCACAACAGTTTTCATTGTGGTTGGGGCTGTCAGCCTGTCTGCCGTTGCTTTTTTCTACAGAAAAATTTTCAAAACTCTAATGGCAGTTCAGTCACAAGTGATAAAAAAACATTCGCCATTGTCTCTGTGTTTCACTGGTAGAAGAAACGAGAATAGGAACTTAAAGCTTGTTATCTCTTTCACAATTCGCCTTGTCATTACTTACCTGCTGTGGCTACCTTTTTTGATTGGTAAATCAGTGAAGTTAATCCGTCACAAGGATTTATTCTTCAGTGGTAGTGATGTTAGCGAAGGCATTATCTGTGACATTGTTCCCTGTGAGGCATCGATCACCGCGATTTGGTTGATAGTTGATGGCACGATCAATCCTTGGATATACTGGACAAGACATCAAAAGTATCGTATTGCTATGAAGTCAGCTTTGTGCTTTAGAAGTTCAGCCTCAAATGTTGGTGACATATTATCAAGTGACAAACTGTAGTTGATTAAATGACTATTATCTGTGACATTGTTCTCTGATTTGGTTGATAGTTGATGGCACAAATCAATCCTTGGATATACTGGACAAAACATAAAATGCATTGTGTTGCCATGAAGTCAGCTTTGTGCTTTAGAAAAACAGCCACAAATGTTGCTGACATAACATCTTTAATAACATTAATCATGAAGGAAATATAATTTCCTCCATGCATTAAATAACAGTTGATACTTATTGAATATTTTTTTTAATTTAAAGAGAAATACTATATATACTGTCTCTTATACACATCTAGATGTGTATGGGTTGAAAACGAATACTAAGTAATTTCAAAGAAATTAGAAATAACATATTGTATTAGAGAAAGTTTTAAGACTGGAACCATGTATTAGGAAACCATGAATATGTTGGTACATAGTACTTTACGTGCATTATTAGTTTCCTATTTCTTTATTATGAACAATCCTCATCTACTTATTAGAATCTGTGTCTCAAGTGGATGTCAGTGTTTTGATTGGTCTGAAACAGATCAATTATTGTTCATGTCAGAAAGACATGGTTAGGATATAATCAAAACAATCCATTTCTAATTTTAAACACAAGTGCCATGAATTGCTGAAATACATCATTGTCAAATTTTTTAATGTTTAACCTGAGATATTGACAAGTGGACATGTTTCATATTGTCTACTGTATTATGATCATCAGTCTTGTCACTGTTTATACTTTCGAAGACAACTGAAGCAAGGTTGATTAGTACCAGTGTGAGGTAATAATCATTTTTAATATCTTGGTCTTGTAGTTAAAGAGCAAATTTTGAAAGGCAATCCAAGTAGCTATAAAACTCATATGAACAACACACTGGCTCACAGGTACATGATACAGCAGGACTGATGTTAAGTCTGCAGCAATTCCAGCAAATAAGCTATTGATTTGGCTTGTACTCAATCCAGAAAGTAAAGTGCAAACTTAGTAACTGTTGATTTGGTTAGCTACTGTAACTACTATTCCAGCAAGTCTTGGTTTGTCTAATACTATGTTGATCCAGCAAGTCCGTACAGTTTCATCAAGTAACCTATTGGTTGAACTGTTGTTTTATTACGTCGTGATCTTGTGGTCCAGCGTGAATACTATTTGTTCAGCAAGTGATCTACTAGTCTACCTAGTACTGGTCCCAGTTAGTACAGCAACAGATCTTCTTCAGCAGTGATCTACTAGTGGGACATGTTATCTTCTGCTCCCAAGACCAGTCCATCTTTTAACCTACAGTATAAATGAGCGTTACAGTCCTATACTTTCAATTATAAGAGTTGTTTTGTAGAATCTCATCTAAGTTTTGTACTGTAGATATTAATATAGGATTTTTGCTTTGACTTTGTAACTTGGTTTAAAAAAATTAATCAAATAGTTCATTATTGTATGTGCATGTATCTTCTAATGATACTTAGATGAAGTTGATGAATTACATGTCATGTAAATCCTTCTGAAAGTTCATAGTCTATCTCATTTGCATGATATAAATATTCTCAACTTTCGTTGGTGGCATTGATTTTGTAGTTTTAAGTCAATTAATTATGTACCTGTATATCTAAAATAATATTTACTAAAGTAAAATGTATGCTATTTTGAATCTTTTTTTTTATTGTAAGAATATTGTAATAACATAATACTTTAACAGTAGAATTACTGAAAAGAAATGGCTAACAATAACTCTTGTGAAGAAGACAAAGAGAAGTTGTTATTTTCATTACATATTCTTGGAATATTAATTTCCCTTGTTCTTTCAATGTGCGCCATTTTCCTTAACTTGCTTGTTCTCTACGCTGTTTCCGTCGCAAAACATCTGAAAACAAAAACAAACACTCTATATATATATCTGCTTGCTGTTGAGCTGTCTACTGGTGTTATGTTCTTCGTTTTATGCATCATTGTAAATTTTGTTGGCGTCAACTTCAGTGTCATATTAATTTTACAAGCATTCTTCAGCGCTGGACAATTTTTGAGCTTGATGGGTCTTCTTTATATGACTGTAGATCGATACTTTGCAGTTGTCCACCCTCTGACCTACAACACCTGCATTTGCCGGGAACGGTACATGTACATTTGTCTAATTACATTTGCAGTAGTAGTTGTAACCGTTACCGTTATAATTGTGTTATACATTTATGATGCTATTAGAATTTCAGAAGTAAATAATATCTTTGAAAGTATTTTCCTTTCCATTGCTATAGCCATACTGATGGTTGTGACATTGATGTACATTAGGATCTTTAGGCACGTTCGTTTGCAGGAAAAACGATTAACAGAGCACAGCAATCGGATGCGCATTTTACTGAGCAAGCAGCTTGCTAAGACTTTTGTATTGAGTATTTCTATCTATTACATATGCTTTATTCCGTTCATTGTTTTAAACATAATGACTGATCTAAAACTGAAAATTAAACGGTTTACATATGTTGATTATCTTCAGGTTGTTGTTATGCACCTTTGTCTTTTACGAGCAATATCCACTCCCATCTGCTGGTGGTACCGTTTGCCTCCGTACAAAAAGGCTATCAATGATATAATTAATCGCAAACATTTTTTCCACAAGAAAATTGATCCTACTACTACTACTAGCACGTAGGAACAGTTTAATTTGAATAGCCAAGAGGTAGACATATCACAATGAAAAGAAATGAAATAAGAAAAATAAATTATATA
>NW_022757233.1:61598-72157 GCF_011630105.1 Anneissia japonica
AAACTCAATGAAAAAGACGATGAGATGTCAACGACTCGGTAAACAATGACATAGAATAAAGGAACCGCTATGTCATTGTCTATTTCCATCTTTGTTATTACCGACTGAGATCTGTATTCCCACACTGACATTAGCCTCATTATTATTACAGTGACCAATTAATTTATCTGTTAATTATTTCTATTGTTAATCCGCCCCTTAGTTTTTTTTGTCCAATCACCATGTTCATTATATTCTATTAAAATGTCGACCAATCATATTATACTTTACTTTTTATCATAATTATTGTAATAGCCAACTTATATTTTGTTTGCCACACATGCTGAAGAAGACCCGAGGACGGGTTGAAATATTCATGTTTTGAATAAAATTTGTGTTCTAAGTCTACCGAGTCGTTGACATCTCATCGTCTTTTTCATTGAGTTATGTATCTAAGGAACACACATGGATTACATCATGCTCTATATATATATAAAATATAATACAAAGTGTCATGTCATTGTCATATCCTAGTTTATTTTTGGATTGTATTATGCTTCATACTTGTTCTAACAGGATTGAGAAGCTATTTAAATGTTTCATAAAAAAATACTTCTTATGATATACTGTAATATGATATATGACACCCTATATTGATGATGTACCAGGCATGAGCAAACCGCTTGCCCGGCGCCCGGGACAATTGTTTTTTACGGTCGGACAACAAGAATTTTAGGGACCACTTGTCCATGGACAAACACTTTTAGAATAGGCTACTTCACCATGTAATGCGTAATGATTTCAAAGTCAGACTCTTGACAATACGCAGCATGCAGTATTTTTATTAACAAATTGTCGGCGCACAAAGAGATATCAAACAGAAAACAGACTAGGCCATGGTTACGCACCACACTGTGTGCATCAACTTTGAGTTGCCAACACTCCCGCGATTTATGGACGGTTTAAAAGAAAAAGATTATTTTCTGCAGTAAAGATTGAACATGAATTCTTAATTGTTAAATGTTAGCCAGATTTGTCGTAAGACCTACAGCAGGCACATTTTCGCACGATATCATACCTGTTAGCCGTTAGCTGTCTGGGCCTGCTGCACATGGTCTTTTTACAATATAAATTCGCACTGGTGTAGTCTATAAATACCAGACATATTTAAAGATTTTGGGCGCACTGCCATTTCTTGATTAATTGAGTTGGACGACATGAATTGTCTGGAATTTTATGATTGTTTTGAATGTCCTGGAAATTTGATCATTTACCATTCATCCAATACTGCAGGTTGCCTAGTAACAGTAAATTAAATGAGAAAAGTTTCCCACGATACTCTTGGGAGAAACAGGTCAAGTCTTTGTATGCCGCCAATTTAAGAATGTTATTGAAGACAGAAAGAATGTCAAATGCTGAAAGTGGCTAACTGGCTGGTTTAGACAAACTTGTGCGATTCAGTAAATGGAGTTGTTCGCCTATATTTTTAAATAAAGTGATGCTTTCTTAATCTTGTATATTAATTATGTTTGCATGTAATTTTAATTCAGACGTTGATAATCATATCATTAAACTTTGTTGCTATCTGCTATGGTGTTTATAATTGCTTTCTGTTGTGTGTTATAAACAGTAATATTAAACTTAAACTTAGTTCAACAGGTCTTGTCGCACAGGTTCAGCCCGGTGAATTCACTTTGGGTAGTTCATCACTCTCCAGACGTGCACACTTTTTCTGCATATGAAAATATTCAAAAATTAACATAATCATGGGAACATGTACTTCTGCAGTTATTTTCAGATTACACCGAATGGCGTTTGTGTTTAAAGTTCGTTTACGTTAATTATGTTTGAAAAACGGTGAGAACCCTGTTGTACATTAACATTTTGCTGTATAGTACAAAAGTTTACGTAGGCCTACAGCAATATAAATGTCCAAATACAAGATAAAATTACTGACTAATATCCATTAATTAAATTAATTAATAATACAGTACATCGTTAGTTTATAAAAGTTTTAACATGCATAAACACCTAAATATATGAAATAAAATAATTTAATGTCTCTGCAACATACATCCATCAAAGAGGGCTATATTTATAGTATATCCATTATTATGTCAACTTTACCACAGCTGTGACAGTTATAGTTCGCTGAAACAAACCTGGACAGGCGTGCACCCCGCCCCGCAGTGCCACAAAAGAACCAAATTATTCTGACTGAAAGGCACTGACACGTTTAAGCGAAAGGATAAGACCATTGCTCTATGCGCACATTTGTGTTGCATGTCAAGGAGAGAATTCTAGCCCTGCCTTACTTTACCGGTACTTTCCCATACTCGTGGGAATTCCTTTGCTTACCAAGTAATTTTTAGAATTGTGGGAAAAACAGAATTTCCCATGAGCTCGAGAAAAAGGGACAGATCCATAGTCTCCAAATTAAAGTTAGATAAAACTTAATGTACACTTAACTAACATGCATTTAAAATTAGTACAGCATCCATGTTTTATAATCAATCGTAAAATCGCCGATATTTTAATGTGCCCTTGAAATTTGGAAAACTTGACCTGGAATGTCCTGTAATTGTCCTGGAAACTTTACTTTTGCCTGTAAGGCATCGATTACTGTGACTTGGTTGATAGTGGATGGCACAATCAATCCTTGGTAGAGTATACCGGACAAGACATGAAATGTAACATGTTGCCATGAAGTCAGCTTTGTGCTTCAGAAGAACAGCCTCAAATGTTGGTGACAACATCATTAAGTGCCAAACACTAGTTGATTATAAAATATTGTTATCTGTGACATTGTTCTCCGATTTGTTCGATAGTTGATGGCACAAGCAATCCTTGGATATACTGGACAAAACTTGAAATGTATTGTGTTGCTATGAAGTCAGCTGTGTGCTTCAAATGAACAGCCTCAAATATTGGTGACATAACATCATGAAGTGACACACTAGTTGATTAAATGATAATTATCTTTGACATTGTCCTCTGATTTGGTTGATAGTTGATGGTACAATCAGTCCTTGGATATACTGGACAAGACATGAAAAGTATTGTGTTGCCATGAAGTCAGCTTTGTGCTTCAGGAGAAAGCCTCAAATGTTGGTGACGTAACATTATTAAGTAACATCATTAAATGATTTTAAGAAAAATGTAAATGTAGAAGTAACAATTTGGTATGTTGGAAAGTATTGTGACAAAATCCAGTCATTGAACTATATAACAAGAATATTAAATACAAAAGTATTTTTTACTCATAGGGAATCTGATCTAGGTCATTATTTTCCAAAAATGTCTACTTATTCTGTTAATTCTGCTTATCTACACACACATTCGGAAAGTATTGAAACTGAATAAAAAGTAATGAAAAGAGATTGTACCTGTACTAAATGTCAAATAACGCATATTTACCAACCGTCTCGCATAGTGCAGGACAGTCCTGCATTTCAAAGTAATTTTGGATGAAACACACGTTTTGCAGAAACACATGCGTGAACATAATTTGTCACACATTTATCGCAAATCTGTACATGGTAACGAATTATCATGAATTCAGTGGGAAAATATATTTAAAGTTAGAAAAAAATTGGTTTTATTAAAAATATAAAAACGGTCATGCAGTAACTTGAGTCAACAAAGAGTTTCTGTTATTTTGTTCAAGAATCAATCCACAGAGAAAATTTCTCTTTTCCGAACAAAACAACCCAGCCAACTAACCATGCTTAGTATCATCTTGGAAGCGCATGCGGTCTTGTGCGTTCATTGTCACAACCAACCATTAATTATGTGACTGAATCCGGATTCAGTCACATTGATTATGTGACTGAATCCGGATCCCACCTGGGCTCGGCTCTGGATCCCGGTGATGGGATTGGCGTGGTGGCCCCTCCTTCCAGCTGGTGTAGTCACGCATTTCAAATTTCAGGTTGGGAACTGAATAATGTAGTGTTTTATTTGTACTTATTTCCATTATTTATAAGGTATACAGTACTGGCACATTCTTTATGCTAATTACTAGGTTTAACATTTAACGACAGCGGCGCTGTTTTTGGGATGGCATGCCTCATATCTGCAACATTTTTGTCAGACTGAACAATCATATTAGTCATATCACTAAAACATATTAGTCATATCATAAAAACGGTTAATTTCCACCTATGCAATATTACTAACATCAGGAAATATTTTATTTTTATTTATTTCAAAAATCTTTAATGAGGGTGGTCCATCCAGCCGAAGCTGATCATTAGGGACCCTCAATACACATAGTAAAACAAAACAAAACAGCGTATTAAACTAATTAAATTACAGTAAAATAAATAACAACTTCTCAATACAAAATTTACATAAAGAATTAATTCAAAATTAAATAAAAAACTTAATATAAAAATTTAAATTAAATTGCAATTAAAGATGTAAATGAAAGAGCAATATTAAAAAACAATAGGCAAAAGGGACATTAAAACAACAAAGGGAATAAAGTAGCCTAAATAAAATAATCAAATAAATTAAAAATAGATAATATCTCTCTAAGCACACTACTGCCACTTTAATCAATACCTCTGTCTCTTCTCATCTTGATTATTGTAACTCTCTTTTCTCTGCACTACCTAAAGCTCAGCTAAACAGGTTACAACGTTTTTCAGAACGCTGCCGCACGTATTCTAACACTTACCAATAGACGATCGCACATATCTCCTATTATCTATAATTTGCACTGGCCACCAATTAATTCACAAATAAAGTATAAAATTCTGCTACTACGTTTAATGCATTGCAACTCCAACAGCCCACTGCTTGAACTCCTTCCTAAACATGTCTCCTTATCCTTCCTCCGTTCTTCTGACCTTAATTTGCTCATTGTTCCAAGAGTTAACACCAAATCCTACATCCACAGGTCATTTTTATTTTCAGCTGCCACACTTTGGAACTCCCTCCTAAAACATATTACCAACTTACCTTCAGTTGCTATTTTTAAGATCAAGCTCAAAACCCACCTTTTTAACGTTTGAACATGCACAGTAGTGCCTTTGATTTTTACTTTGGTTTCGTGATATTGGTGCTTTATAATTTATTATTATTATTATTGATTTACTGTACTTCAAAGATATTAAAAGAAACATACTAAGAATGTTTTTACTCTGGAACCCCCATTTTTATAGTAAAATATGAATATGATTTGCATAGTACTTTACTTGCATTATTAGTTTCCTGTTTGTTTATTATTATGAACAACCCCCATTTACTCATTAGAATCTGTCAGTCATTTAGCCTAGTAGATGTCAGTGAAACCGATGCAATTCTTCCAATTATTGTTCATGTCATAAAGACATGGTTAGGATGTAATCAAAACTGTCCATTTCTAATTTTAAACACAAGTACCATAAATTGCTGAATATACATCATTGTCAAATTTTTTCCCAAGATTTTTGTTTAACCTGATATATGATAAGTGGACATGTTTCAAATTGTGCATTATGATCATCAGTCTTGTCACTGTTTATTAATTTTGAAGACTACTGAAGTGACGTTGATTAGTACCAGTTTGATAGGTCTGTAATTTTGAAGTCATTTTTAATATCTTGGTCTTTTTGGTAAACACCTCAAAGCCACTTAGAAAGGCAATCCAAGTAGCTATAAAAGTCATATGAACAACACACTGGCTCACAGGTACATGATACAGCAGGACTGATGTTAAGTCTGCAGCAATTCCAGCAAATAAGCTATTGATTTGGCTTGTACTCAATCCAGAAAGGAAACTGCAAACTTAGTAACTGTTGGTTTGATTATTACTAATATTCCAGCAAGTAAACGTTTGGTTTGCTTTTTGGTCCAGTAAATCCGTACAGTTTCATCAAGTAACCTATTGGTTGAACTGTTGTTTTAGCATGTGATCTTCAAGTCCAGTTTGAATAATCTTTGTTCATTTCAGTATAAAATACAAGTCTACCTAATATTGGTCCCAGTTGGGGCATCAAGAGATCTTCTTCAGCGCTGATCTACTAGCTGGACAAGTCATTTACTGGTCCTGGTGTACTTCTTAACCTATATATTATTAATGACGGTGAAAGTCCTATACTTTAAATTTTAAGAGTTGTTTTTAGAATCTCATCTAAGTTTTGTACTGTAGGTATTTATTGAGGATCGTTCCCATTATGTGCTTTAATAAATCATACATCTTGGTTTAAAAAATTATTAGTCTGTGATTAACTCAAATCATAGTTCATTATTGTATTTGCATGTATCTTTTTAATGATAGTTCTATTTACATGTGAAAGAAATCATTCTGAAAGTTTTATTCTGTATCTGATTTGTATGATATATATATACACATAATCAACTTTCATTGGTTACATTGATTCCGTCTTTAATTCTTCTCTTTAATTATGTATATCTAAAATAGTATTTACCAAAGTAAAGTATGATATTTTGAATGTTTCTGATGTAAAATATTATTGTTATTACAATTATATATATTCTTACATCAATTATTCTTACTTTAACTATAGATTTTTTTAAAAATGTCCAACAACTCCTGTGAAGAACACAATGAGAAGTTGTTAATTTCATTACATATTCTTGGAATATCAATTTCCCTTGTTCTTTCAATGTGTACCATTTTCCTGAACTTGCTTGTTCTCTATGCTGTTTCCGTCGCGAAACATCTGAAAACAAAAACAAACACTCTATATATATATCTGCTTGCTGTTGAGCTGTCTACTGGTGTTATGTTCTTCGTTTTTTGCATCATTGTAAATTTTGTTGACGTCAACATCAGTGTCATATTAATTTTACAAGCATTCTTTAGCGCTGGACAGTTTTTGAGCTTGATGGGTCTTCTTTATATGACTGTAGATCGTTACTTTGCAGTTGTTCACCCTCTGACCTACAACACATGCATTTGCCGGGAACGGTACATGTACATTTGTCTAATTACATTTGCGGTAGTAGTTGTAACCGTTACCGTAATAATTCTGTTATTCATTTATGATGCTATAAGAATTTCAGAAGTAAGTAATATCTTTGAAGGTATTTTCCTTTCCATTGCTATAGCCGTACTGATGATTGTGACATTGATGTACATTAGGATCTTTAGGCACGTTCGTTTGCAGGAAAAACGATTAACAGAGCACAGCAATCGGATGCGCATTTTACTGAGCAAGCAGCTTGCTAAGACTTTTGTACTGAGTCTGTCTATCCATTACATATGCTTCATTCCGTTTATTGTTTTTAGCATAATGGCTGAACCAAGACTGAGAAGAGCAATGGACAAGCTTACATACGTTGATTATCTTCAGGTTGTTGTTATGCACCTTTGTCTTTTACGAGCAATATCCACTCCCATCTGCTGGTGGTACCGTTTGCCTCCGTACAAAAAGGCTATCAGTGATTTAATTCATCGCAAACATTTTTTCAACAACAGAATTGATCCTACTACTACTACTAGCACATAGGATCAGTTTGATTTGAATAGCCAAGAGGTAGACATATCACATTGGAAATAAAAGAAATGACAGATAATAATAATAATAATATTTTATTTGGCAAAAGCATACAGAATTAAAATAACATGTATGACCTGGAAAGGGAATGGGCGAATGCCCATACAAGATATGCTCCCTATCCTTCATATTATGAAATACACTAGTACAAAAAAGAGTCAAAAGTAATCAGAAATATTTATAACGATATAAAATGCTTAACTAAATTATTCGTAAAAGAGGAAACATTAACAGAGTTTTGAAGCAAAGGAGGTAGTTCCCTTCACAGTCTGGGAAAGGACACAAAAGCAGAGTTAAAAAAAATATTGCTTTTTGCTTTCCAGTGAATAAGCCTGCACTCACAACGCTCACTCCTATGAACAAACTTTGTTAATGGAGGGGTGGGGGGCACAAATTATGAAGAACTCTGAAACCAAGAATAAACCGGTGATATTTAAAAATATCTTCTATGCTTAAGACGTTAAGTGATTTCAGCTTATCTTGATAATGTGTGTCCCAATCACCATCTTTTTTAAACATAAATATTCTAGTAGCTCTATGCTGGATGCTTTCAATCCAGCCCACATTGCACAACAATAAGTAATAATCGGAAGAAACCATGCTTTATATAGATTTAACATTACAGCCCATGACATATTTTTAATACACTTATTAATAAATCCTAGTAATTGTGATGATTTAGAACAAATATAATTTACTTATGTATGGCATAAAAGTTTATTTATAATTATTATAAAATTATTTATAAAAATACTAAGTAACTTAAATTAAATTACTTTTTCTAAGTATACATTATCTATTTTATAATCCCAATTAATTGGGTTCTCACTTTTAGAAATATGCATAATAGCATAAATATCTTGTCATGATCTTGTCTTGTCCTTAATATTATTGATGCAGTGGGAGAGTGTATGATCATCTGCAAACTGAAATATAATGAAATAAGAAAAATAAATTACATATGTGGTATGTTATGATATAATTTGGTATATAATGTGATACGTTTATTTTTTTGTTTTTAATAATGGTTAATTAATGAATGAATGGAATTAGTTTTTTAGGGATGATATATTTCAACAATTATTTTTTAAAAAGTTTGTTTAATACAAGTGTCATATCATTATTGCTGCGAAGTAGCCAATTCATATTCTTGACAGCAATTTGACCTCTGAAAGGTCATTCTTTGTCAAAAAACAAGGACCTAAGACGACTGAAAAGCGGAGTTTCCTTCTTTCCTTCTTTCTGCCGGGTAAAATCAATTACTTTAGGCGACGTTTGTAGACTAACCAACACGTACCAACGTCCGCATGTCGCGCTAGCCTTATTCTACTCTGGGCCTAGACCAGCTAGGATGGTATAGGCCTATCCTTGAAGGGACGAAGGTCCCAATGAAAAACAACGTCGCTCCTTGATAGCTAACATTGTCTATTTAACATCACAATAATTCATTATTAGACCTATATAATAATTGTTTTTTGAATTATACTCCACAAATCTCAGCCGATACCTCGCACAACTCGAGTAACGTCTCGTATCTATTGTCGTGACGTCATGGCTCGCTGGCTCACACTTGGGATGTCTCGCACTTGTGATCAAATAACATGCCGGCTCGCACTTTGGCAACACTCTTTGGCAGTCAACTCGCCCCTAGAAAACCCGCCCTTGGAAACTTGCCCCATAAAAAAATGTACACTTTCCTAGACCATGCAGTCTTCAAAATAAAAATTGTAACCTTTGGTAATCAACTACATTTTCCACATACATAGAAATTTGTGAAACTTTATTAAAAAAAACCTAAACCATAATTCACCACTATAGACACTTTTTGACAAAAATGAAAAATTATGACTTTGTTACCCAATGAGAAGTGTTCTAATATAGACAATGGGTTGTGTCTCATATTATTTGTTATATTTTTTGTTGCGAAGCAGCCAATTCATATTCTTGACAGCAATTTGACCTCTGAAAGGTCATTGTTTGTCAAAAAACGAGTGCCTAAGACGACTGAAAAGCGGAGTTTCCTTCTTTCGTTCTGCCGGGTAAAATCAATTACTTTAGGCGACGTTTGTAGACTAACCTACTCGTACCAACGTCCGCATGTCGCGCTAGCCTTATCCTACTCTAGGCCTAGACTAGCTAGGATGGTATAAGCTACGTTCACATCAAGCCCGGATTCCGGTCCGGAGTCCAGGCCGGAATCCAGGCCCGGTTACGATTTCCGGTTGTGCGTTCACATCGCGTCCGGGGAACAAAGCGTCGGGGTCAAAGGAAGCAACCAAGTGGAACGACGTCAACATAGCTACGGTGATGTCGAGAATGCTGTGGAAGACGTCAAAATTAGAAGAAAAATGAGAGATCCGAATGGGTCAATTCAATAAACTGAGGAAGACAGACCCCGGGACCAAACAGTCTTGATCGTGCTTCTGAGCCTGACAAATATTTACAATTTCTGTATTTAGGTAGGCCCTAGGCCCGCCTAACTAGCTAGGACAGATGTAGGCCTGGGGGGCTAGGCCAAACTACTATGTATTTAGGCCTATAGTGTACAAATCCTAGCTTCTTACCTTTTCCTTAGTATCATGTAAAATTTAAATATAACACCAGGCGGCGGCAGCCGAGGTGTCGGGGGGGGGGATGGTGCTGTAGACCCCCATGGGACATGTCAAGCCCTCCGACGACCAGAGTTTGTTGGGCAGTCGGACCAAAAAAAAAAAAAAGTAGGCCTAATGAAATAAAATGTGTGTTTATTGAGCTGAGTTTATAGATCTTAATTGTACTTTATCAAATAAAGTCTGAGAGAGCACCATTTCTGGATATCCAGAGGTCCTATTTGAAAAAAAAAATCTCATTAGGATACCCCCTCCCAAACCATCCACGCGGCTTGGTCAGAAGGCCCTCAGATGGCAATGCATGCCACAGTTTTCCTTATCTCACTCAGCCCCTCCCCAAAAATACATCCTACAGCAGCACTTGCACTTTAGTCCTATCTAAACTACTTTATCTATTTTATTTTCTCCATGTTTATAGCATACCACTAATTTATTTTTGCAACCTTTCTTATTGACAGTTCTT
>NW_022757233.1:72541-79694 GCF_011630105.1 Anneissia japonica
GCAACTGCTGCTGTCGTGTTTTTTTACTAGCTAAGCTAGTCTAGTAGGGCCCCTAGGCTGGGCCGGATAAACGCTCTCTCAGACTCTAGACTAGGCCTACATGGCCTAGGCTAGAGTAGAGAGCTGAGAGAATTTCATTTAACTTTATTTTTAATAAGAAAACTAGAAATATACTTATCTTTTTTAGTGAATATGTTGTTTGATGTGTGATGCAAGTTACGCCTAAAATACAGCATAAAATTAAAAAGCAAAAACAAATCCCGGCACGGCACACAGTATCTTTTCTCGCGCTGACTTTTTTCGAGCTGTTTCAGTTCAGAGCTAGCGTTGGGGGGGTCATTCACACTTGTCGCTGATTGGTCAGAAATAAAAATCTGTTCGGATTCACGTTTCCAATGGCTTTCTGATCCATTGCTCCAAATCCGGAGTCCGGGGAAAAAATTGGACTGTGTAGATGTGAACGCTTCTATTCTTTACCACTAAAGCCATTTCTCACGATTTTTTCTCCGGAATCTGGACCGGAATCCGGGCTTGATGTGAACGTAGCTTTAGGCCTAGCCTTGAAGGGACGAAGGTCCCAATGAAAAACAACGTCGCTCTTTGATAGCTAACATTGTCTATTTAACATCACAATAATTATTATTAGACCTATAGTTGTTTTTTGAATTGTACTCCACAAATCTCAGCGGACACCTCGCACAACTGGTTAACGCCTCTATCTATTGTCGTGACGTCATGGCTCGCTGGCTCACACTTGTGATATGTCTCGCACTTGTGATGAAATAACACACTGGCTCGCACTTTGGCAACACTCTTTGGCAGTCAACTCGCCCAGAAAACCCGCCCTTGGAAACTTTCCCCATAAAAAAATGTACACTTCCTAGACCATGCAGTCTTCAAAATAAAAATTGTAACCTTTGGTAATCAACTACATTTTCCACATACATAGAAACTTTATTAAAAAAAACCTAAACCATAATTTACCACACTATAGACACTTTTTGACAAAAATGAAAAATTACGACTTTGTTACCCAATGAGAAGTGTTCTAATATAGACAATGGGTCGTGTCTCATATTATTTGTTATAGTTTTATTATTTTTTATTTTCACTTGACTCGCGTAAATTATTTGGTTCGAAGAACATTTATATGCAGTTGTACTTCGCAGCACTTCACTTGCAATTTGCAATTTCTAGTATCATTCATTATTTTCACTTGACTCACGTAAATAATTTTGTTGAGAAGAACATTTATATGCAGTTGTACTTCGCAGCACTTCACTTGCAATTTGCAATTTCTAGTTCTAGTTCATTTTTTAATTGTGTTAAGCCTATAACTGTGCTTAACAGGATTAAGAAGCCATGAAAGTGCTTTGTAACTGAAAGAAAATACTTCTTATCATGATATATAATATGACACCCTGTATTGATGATGTACAATTTACTGTGTATAGCTTGGTAGTTTGAAACATTCACTGTAAATCTTTTCCACTCACTATGCTTCATAATGAGCTCAAATCTAAATTTAAATAATATATAATGCCCATAAAGTTTAGTTTTGGCCTTGCTGTTCACTCTTTGATGACCATGTTTATTCTCATGTCACCTACAGGTGTAGCCTATTTTTTTTTCCCCTTCACATCCAACAGCAAGTACACTCGCCACTTGCATGATGTGAATGATGCTTAATAAACTAAGTCTCTTTATGATGCTTAGGGAGTGGTGCTGTTTTTAGTCGTGAGAAAAAGTCCTGCTGTCACAGGAATTTGTTTCTAATCATGACTTCTCACTTTATCCTATCTGACTTTTTCTACCTTCACTCATTCGCCGAAAGCTCTGGTTCTATTTCTGGCTGTTTGCTTACGTTTACTTTTTAGCTGTTGCTTATCGAATTCGTATCTCCACTGAGATCCAGCCATTTTATATATGTACCTCTGTGGTCTAATAGTTATGACGCTCACCTTGACAGCAAGAGGTCTCAGGTTACTGAATTTTGTTCACCCCAGGGGCGGACTTGGGGGGGGGGGCGACCCGGCCCCGGTCCCCCCTTTCGGGAGGTAAAAAAAGAAAAAAGAAAGAAAAAAAGAAAGAAAAAGAAAAAAATGATAGCCCAGAGCGCCTCAAATGTTATTTTTGGGCGTCTAGAACACAAAAATTTCGCCCCCGGACCCCCTAGGACATTGTTGTCTCGATCGGCCCAAATTTTGGCCCCCCTTTTTGGCCCCCCCCTTTTGGACATCTCTGGATCCGCCCCTGCACCCATATTTTCTTGCAGAGCCATTGATGGTACAGGTGGCACTTAAAAATTTGTGACACGTGAAGCATGTTGTTCATGTAATTGTGTTTCCTTGTCATCATTCTTTGCTACCTGCAGCACCACTACTTGTGTTTATTTCCTTTATACTTAAGAATTTCATGTTTTGTTTTATATTTTTTTTAATTTAATATATTTGTAGCTATAAGAATCTTAACTTGTTTATTTTTGGTTCAGTTTGAACACACCAAATGATTTTTGAGTGCCACTGATCTAAAGGTGTATGTTCTAATAAAAATTATAATATTAATATTTTATACAGTCTTAGCTATTGTACAGTAAATGTGTTACATACTATGTAACATGTATCTTTGAGTGACTAACGTACTAACAATCACTAGTAGTATAGTAAGTTAACAACTCTATTAGTTTACTTTATGAAATATGTGATAGAAGATTGCCATTAATTGTTCTGTATTCATTTTTGGCGAGTTGCTCAATTATGGACTTATTTTGTGCTCCATAATTCAATGTTGTCTTTTATGCAGCGTGGCCACTGTGATAAATTAAATAATGCCATTGGCTGGAGTAAAAATGCTACAGAATGCTACTGTACGCCTCAAATAGTGAATATATACACGACTGCTGTCTAATGCTACGCCTCAAACAGTGGATATATACACAACTGCCGTAGATTTAATAAACATTTTGGTACTTTTTTAGGCAATTGGGTATTAAGTACTTATGGCGTTCAAAATAGTGTATTTAGCTAAAAATGGATTTAAGACATTCGCTGCCACACTCCTTTTAATACCTAAATTGCCATTTTAGGTGTGGTGAGAAAATAGAATTGGCACCTCTAGATCAAGGTTATGGCTGGACCAATATTATCACCAATCAATTTAGTTTTTATGCCAAATTGTCCATCTGATTCAATATCGTTCTTTTACAATTTTAGTATGCCTTCAAATATGCTTTTGTGTCTACACCATCTCAAGACAATCACACACATCCCAGGCCTGTAGGAAGCAATTTGCTATTCAACTCGGGGCCCTGGGATTGGAAGGCAAGCATCTTAACCACCAGTATCAGTTGTATAAATTGTCTATATTCAATACAAATGTACGTCTGGTTTCTGAATCCATAAAGTATTCTTTTGAAGTATAGGCCTACTGTATTTGAAAAATCCAACGAAAAAAAGTAGCAATTCTGTGTTTTTATTTGCTCGGTAATTAATTTCAAAGAATTTAATTTTTCTTAATTTTTTAAAAAAGTTTTTCATGGGTGTGTGTGGTTATGGGCAATGGGCATACAATATTATACACACAATTTTTAAAAAAAAAGAGAAAATTTCACAAAGAACTGTTAACATATTTTTTTTTCGTTAATCTTGATTTCACAATTTGTATTCCTTCTTTACAATATAAAATGTAAATACCATTCGCCAATTGTCCGGTGTCTCCAAGTCGTATTATTAAGCCTATTTTCATAGAGTTGTTAGTGTTAGATATTAACTCTATTGATTATAATCTCCGCCCACAAATATACTTTGTGTTTTGTACCACAAAATTACAATCAGGATCGGATGCAAGCTTGTTTAGCTATTGTATTCAGATCTTATCCATTAAGTGTTCGATCTGCATGACAACATGAAATGCATAATATTTCGTTGTTTTTATTGCATAAAAAGCAGTTACTCGGTCAGTTGTTAACGGCATAAGTTATATATCAGTAAGTTACATTATACTATATCCACGGTATGAGCACAATTGCACATCTCATTGAGCTCATCATTAGCACAAAATAAATACGTTAAAGTGTAAAATTTTCTGTGATGTGTTTTGTAATCTCAACAGAATATAGTGTCGTGTAGTACCGTATACTGTTGAATATTTGCCAATCTTAGACTGGAATCAGGCATTTTAGTTGTGTTTTGACTTGATATAGCCTAAATAAGTGTATGGAAAAATTCTTTCATCTTTCTGTCACATACTCAGCAAGTGCATTTCAACACGGTATAGCCATATTATTAATATGGGTTTTTTCATTGACGTAACCAATCAATCTAATTTTTTTTCTCAAAATGTTGTTGATCGGAAAATGAGTTAAAAATATATGAATTGTGAAATTGATAGGAATATTAACAAAGAGCCAAATTGTCATATTTTTCGGGGGGCGGGGGGGTTGCTTCATTCCCTGGATCCCTTTTTACAAAGTTTTAATGACGCCCGACCACGTCCACTTTTCTATCGTCGGAGAACCCCCTATCGGGGACCTCGGACCCCCTCGGGAAAATCTTGGCAATAATTAATTTATTTTCATTGAACCAGTCAGCTATTTTAGTCAAACAAGAATTTAGTTCTTGTTGTAGAGTGACTGGGTCAGATGAGTTACAAAGTATAGTGGTGTCATCTGCATACATAACAACTTTACAGGACATTACAGCAGGTAGAGAATTTACATAAATTAAAAATAGTAAGGGACCCAAAATAGATCCTTGTGGTACACCAATATTGAGATTCATGAGATTAGACTGACTGGAGTTAATAAAAACCGCTTGTGATCTGTCATATATGTATGATTTAAACCATTGTAGCTCAATATCGTCAATTCCATAATAATTTAGCTTTTTTATCAGTAGTCCATGATCAACTATATCAAACGCTTTCTTGAGATCCAGAAATATAGCAGCAGTAGCTTTACTATTGTTAAAATTATTTAGTATGAAGTCGGACATATCTATTAGTGTTGTGTTGGTAGAATGGTTCTTTCTGAATCCTGATTGACATGAGTTGATTAAGTTGTTAGTAGTCAAATAATTATACAGTTGATCATGAACTGCTCTTTCTATTAATTTTGAAACTATTGGCAAAACAGAGATTGGTCTATAATTGCTTGGTTCAGCTTTATCACCATCTTTGTAAATTGGGGTTACTTTGGCTTTTTTCCATTCTGAGGGGAAGGTTGAAGAAAACAAAGATAGTGTTGTGTGTAGTCCCGTATTCTGTTGAATAGTGCCACTGAATTGCCAATCTAGTCTCCAATCAGGTATTTTTAGGTGTGTTTTGACATGACATACACCTGAAGCCTAAACAAGTGTATGGAAACATTCTTTCAGCTTGTGTCATATAATCAGCAAGTGCATTTCAACACGGTATAAACATATTAAATTAATATGGGGTTTTTCGTTGACGTAAACAATCAATCTATTTTCTTTTTTTTTTTTTCAAAAAGTTGTTGAAGGGAAAAAGAGTTACAATATTGATAGGAATATTAACAAAGAACCTTTAAATTTTTAATTTTTTAATTAATTTTGATTGATTTCTCTATTCTATGCCTTATTAAATGCAATAGATTAGCCTATTTTTTTTTTTTTTATTGTCCGGAGTCTCCAATAATGCATCCACCTATATTTGTAATTCCGTAGTTTATTTTCATCAATTATATATTTATCAGATCTTATTTTGTTAAGTTCTACATAATGACATGCAATGTATCTTCATCATTTTGTAATTATATTGAGTACTTTTTGGTGTTGATTTGGAGAGTACAGTTGTTAGATTTAATTTCCGATTTCATTTATCCCTTACAAAGCAAAAAGATAAGCACAAGAAAGAGGGTGGGGAAGTCGAACGAAAGTGAGAGAGGGGATTCCAGAAAGTGAACTAAATCACTATCTAATTTGGTCTCCCAAAACACTGTGTCCAAAATACAACAAAAGACAATAAAATTGTTAACATTAATATACATTTTCTGTAAATAAAACAACCTTTATCATATAAAATATGGAATTTAAATACACTATGAAAATAATAAAGTCGGATCAAAAATGACAAGCCCAATTAACATTGCTTAGATGTTTTCTGTTCATATTACCTGTAGAAATGGCACTCTCAGATTTTTTTTTTTTTGGCAATTTATTTTTCCAAATTTAGACTGTAATGATATTTATATCAATTCTAAATTTAATTATGCTACGTTTTCATGAAATTTTGCGTAGCATTAATGCTACATGCTACAGGGGTCCAAATTATGCCCAAAAAAGCATACTGTAATTAGGCCTATGCTACGGCATAGGCAGAATTTCATACATTAAAAAAAAAAATTTTTTTTTAATTAAAAAATGTTAGGCAGAGAAAATGGATGCGCAAGGTGATGAGAACATTTTTTTCACCTTTCTCATTCGCTGTATCTCGTTCAGCCGTATCTTAAAACATATCGAACCAACAACCACGGTATTTGCGGATTTCCCAAATATAGAACGTGAACATTTATATGAAGTTTACAATGAACGGTAATAATAGAAATTTATTCTGTAATGTTTTATTTGGTTTCCCTTTGACAATTATAAAGTAAAAAACAACTCAAAAAGGTAATTTTAAAGATGCTTTGGTTGATATTATGAACCAACTAGGCCTAAAATTTCCCGCGAAAATGAGACCGTGGTCAAACTACAGATGTTTTTGCAATCAACATTTGGTAAGCCAGTTAATCAGCGGGTTGGCCTTGGTGGGTCGCTTGTTTTCAATTTTTTCTTTTTTTTTTTTCCTTCTTTCTTTTTTTCCCTTTTTTTAAACTTTCCAAAAAGCGGGGGGGGGGGGATGCTTGGCCCAGTCCCCCCTCTCTCAGGTCTACCCCTGGTCAACCTCATAACAAGCGCTTGTTCGATAACTACGATATAACCATGAGTAACTTACCGTACACCGTCGGAAGATGGCTATAGTTATGTTATTTTTTGTTGAGTATCTCGATGTTTTTATTGAGCTGCTTCAGCCGTCTTCAGGTAAATTAGATTGCTACAATAGTGATAACTGAAGCAAGTCTATCAAAATGTCAACACACTATAAAAAAACAACCAGAAAAATTGTTCTTTCAGAACTAATTACATGGTCTACCGCA
>NW_022757233.1:82221-97381 GCF_011630105.1 Anneissia japonica
TATATATATATATACTACTCCTAACTGACACATAGGGAGAAAAAGCCTTTGTCTATATTTCGCCGTAACGTCGTTAAAATTTCCCCTTAGCGGCAGTATTTTCGCCTTAAGGTATTGTTTCTAACCCTTTCCATTGTTATCGTTTCCCCCATGGTAGTATATAGTATAATATATATATATTTTCCTGATAATAAGGAGCATGTGAATGATTCATTTGGTGTGAATGATTTATAGTGTGCCCGGAGACAGCACATCTAGTTTAAGATATGTAATGTAAATGTTTCAAAGAAGCATATGTCTGCTTTAATGCAGCCACTTAAGCATCACGCATTAATGAGAAACATCATTCTTTTCTGTGTAGGTTGGTAAGAATTACAAATAGTTATAATAATGACACAATGGTGTGAGTTTCGATATTTCGGAGTATGTATGATACTATCTTATCTACTGACTAGTTACTAAAAAAGAATGGGGAAAAAATGAAAAAAATAAATTTTCAAAAAATATATTTTTTTTAATACCATAGAAGACATTTGGGACGAGAATGATAAACTAATCATTTTTTTAATTGGGCCTTATCAATTGTAGTCAAAAAAATTGCCAGCTTCTGATCTCTGAAATGAAGAGTTTTACAACAATTATGAAGAAGCTTTTCAACATTTTTTAGTAGAATTACATAACTGAATATCTTAATAGAGATAATTATAATGCAATTAACTCATTATATTTGAGATTTTTCGGCACTTAAAAAATCTCTTAAAACTGGTTTCCCTTGCAGGGCTTTGTTTGAAAACAGTTCTGAAGGCATGTAAGATTATCACCATTAAAATGAAAATAAATGGGCAACAGAGATATCGCAGGATGTTATGTAGGTTTACTCATTTGTTATCATTATAAACAGAAGTTAACTAGCCAGAATGGATCCCTAAGAGCTATTTAGCAAACATGTCATGGTTTACACACTGTAGTATAATCCTGGGCACACATTTATATGAATTTTATTAAAAGCAATTATTCATTTTCTCATTATTAGAATTAACAATCAATCCTTTATCCCCTTCAGCTGGTAATAAACTGTGAACATCTACTGCAGGTGTTGATAGCTTCTAGATTAATAATCATTATTAATAGCCGAAGTGAATTTAATCACCGCTAATACAGAATTATAGCAACTCGATTCAAAAGGATGAAGCAGCAGCCATCAGAACAGGCATAAAATGAGGCCTTTTTTTTTATACCTTGTTTATCGAACTCGCCGACTGCAAATATTGATGATTTTAAAATTCTATTTTTTTGCAATTTAGAGTACCCACCGCCACGAAAAAGTGCAAATTTCCAAAAAAAAAAAAATGTTTTTCTTTATTTTTATTACGCCCTCCGCTGCCATGAAATATTTTTATTTTCTCCTTCGTCTGGATGTTTTTGGCACAACTGTTTGCTAAATAAGAAAACACAATTTTATTTTTATTTCGCCCTTCTCCGATGATCTTTAAAAAAATAAGTATGCCAAACAAGGAATAAAGAAAGTTTCGCCTAATGTACATTTAACATTTCAAACAATACAATCACCTTCTGTAGTACTGATATTTTATTATTATTCTCTACCTCTACCTCTATGTACATGAATTTAAAACAATATAATTAAGGCATTTCAAGCAGTCTTGAATTGGGGGGGTGGGTGTGCTGATGGAGCGTAATAGTGAAGTGAAAGGCTTTATAATTAAGTGAGGCAAAGCTAGCTCGCAGAATAAGTAAATTGTGAGGCAATTTTTATCTATTTGAGCATAATTTGTTTTGTTTGAACATTTTCAATGGGAAAAACTGGGGGAGAGGGGGTGTGCTCAAGTTTTAATTTTTTAATTTTTTAGGGGGAGCATTCATTCCTGCCCTCCGCTAGATTTCAAGTCACTGCCAATCCTTTCAAGCCACCATAGTTGAAACATCATCAGGTGAAAATGGGTGCCTTCAGTAAATTATGATTGCAAATAAGTTGTCCATACCTTAGCAGCAATGTAGTACATAAGATAAGAAATCAGAACCACATTTGTATTTTAATCTTTTTAGTACCTCCTCAATTTTTTCTAATTATTTTTAGAATTAGGCAATATAAACCATGGATACCAAATAAATCAGTCACACGTTCCTTTCTATCAGGAATTTTTATGGTTTGGAGTTGCATTATTGACAGGCTGTGAAGTGGTTCATGCTATGTTTAAGCCCTACATTGTAGGGTACGAGTATTGTATGGCTTATGAATTACTGATATGAATAGTTGCCGCATCTCATCAATAGTGAGCTGTTGATTGCACGACAACGGTAGGATGTAGAATGCAATGATGTCACTAAAAGTCATCTGCACATGCAAGAACGTTAAGGTCACCTCGTTGAGTAGATTCTAGTGGAACGCAATTTGGCCAAATCTACGTATGCAGAGAACGTAGGACGCCAGGTAGGACGGTCACGCATGAGTGATTCCATTCTCGCGTTATGTTGTCGCACAAATCGAAAGCTTCCTAATAATGGACGCCAGGACATCCTAAATCAAGATTTAAAAAAAAAATAGGTATAAATGAAGTTCCTTTAACTACTAATTAGTAAATACAGGTTTCCCTCCAATTACAGACCATGATAACATTGGAGTTTCCATTGACTTTAGCAGCTTTGGTCTCTAATTAGAATAATAAAATAAAAGACTTATCGGACCACAGAAAACTGGTCTTTAATTGGAGGGGTCTTTAAATAGAGAGAGACCTACAATGTATTTTTTTTCACTTATATACTAATTGGTATACAATTTCATATTCACATGTGCAAATCAAATGTATGTAGCATTGCATGTAATTAGCACTAACGTTACAATGTTTACATATGCTCCATAATCTCACCTGTGTGTATACAAATAAAACACCAAAAAAATACATTTTCAACTGTAACAGCACCCTCTCGCATCTTGGCTAAATTATGTGTTTGAATTTCAATTAAATGTCGATTCGCAACAAATTGCTTTGTTGATTGCGTATTGAAGTGTAAATCGTATACAATTATGCCTTAGAAACACATCTGTGTTTAGTTGCATGAGAATTTCTTTTAACAGACATCTTGAGCTCAAGGTTGATGGTATTTTAGCCTCAACCACTCATGTGTACTGCCCTCTGTTGATATGATTACCTCAAGTGCATTACTATAGACTGAATTTCTTTTGTATTAAATCTTGCTAGGATGTTTCCAATGCCAAACTAATTTTCCTACCATTAATTTTCCATTTATTTATTATTATTTTCCAGCAAAGTGCATTTGTAAGGTGGCTTTTCAAAGCCATTAATGAAACATAAAATTGTAAATTTATTGAAGACAATAGCAAGTTACATTTTCATATAACAATTAACCTTCAAAGTAAAATCAATTACATTGTGAAATTGATTTTATCTTTAAAGATAATTCTTATGTAGTCTAAAAATTATCTTAATTGTTATTAATTATTTGTTATTTAATTTGTTATGATAATGAATAAGTTGACGGCTAAACAAAACTCTTCATTCTGATGCTTTTTTCTTCAGTTCAGTTACAGAATTTGTTTAGTTGGTGTTCTACCTCTTGAAGGAAATATTTGGTAACAAAACCGTGTTTCATGGTGGTTAGAAAAAACTGAAGATCAGTATATGCAGACAGTAATATATTCTTGGCTGAATACGTCTGTTGCAGAGCCACAAACTTTTTAATAGAATTAATTTTTTCAGTGTCCCAAATTAGAGAGCATGGTCCAGCAAAATCTTTTGGAATATGGAATAAGAACACTTCTTGTTTTCAAGTATATTGACATTTGGAACAAAAGAATCAGTTTTTGAAGACTAAAGTCTTAGGATTTTATTATTTTACAAGAGTGCATTCTGTATCTGTAGAAATACTGTCAATGTTCCAGGTGAAGCCAAATGGACAGGAACGATGTGCACGTGTAGTTCTTACTCAAGATTGAGATTGTTTGTTGCTTGAGCTTTATATTTGTTGGGGTCACTTATGAATGTATCCAGTAATTATTTCGTAAATGATGTCAACATCTGTAGTTGCAATTTATCAAACAAAACTGTAAACAAGTTGAAAACATTGCATTGAATCAGGAGCAAATTATCTACCGGGGGAAAGAAATTACTGTATTAAAATGTAATGTAGTTATGTAATGTTGTAAGATTTATATGATGTCATTTAACTAGGTAAATTTATATACCATCTTTAACAAAGTCACAAATTGCTTGATACATGGACTAGCTCGTACAGTAACAAATATTTAAAAAGAACATTTAAAAACTTTACTGTTGTTCTTTTTGTATGTGCTATATACAGCACGATATATTATTAATATTAATATAATTATTATTATTTATTATTTATTATTAAATATTATTAATATAGAAATGTCATCTTACACCTCAACCTCTCAATTTACTTTTTCTGATTTATATTATGATGTTGAGGCCCCTAATTCTTCGTGTGTATATACCACCTATCCTTTGGACATTCCTTTTCATGTTTTATATATATCTGGGTTTATCTCTAACATATTATTTTTTATTAGTATTATGTTTTCTGTACAACTCAAGTCCAAGACGAATATGTTTATTGGAAGCATGACTATATCAAATGCAGTTGTTAGTATCGCTAGCTTCAGTTTGTTCTTTAATTGCGAAAACTTTATAGCTACAAAAGTTAAGCTTGCACTAGTGTGTTGTGGTGGATATATTTCATTCATGATGATGCTGTTCCTGGTATTAAATAGGTATATTGCAGTGTCTAGTCCATTTATATACAGAAAAATTAATGTTAAGTGTTACATATTTTTATGTATCTTTGTGTTGGTGTCTGGAGGCTGCTTAGAATATATCAAGATTCTCCGTCCTAAACCTGATCTTGTTGTATCAATCACACTAATTGTTTTTGGGTTGACTGTGGTTGTTTTATCAACAACTCTGTATGTGGTGATCTTGAGAAAAGTATCAAAACATGAGAGACGCGCAGCAGATCAGAAAAAGAAAATGCGTTTGAAGAAATCGCACCGCCGTGCAGTAACCTTGCTCTTTACGGTTATTATGAACTTCTTTCTTTTTTTACCTTACTTTGTTTTTGATCTTCTCTCAGCTCTGGCATATGTGGTTCCTCAAGGACAGTTAATGCAGACAGAGCAGTTTGTAAATATTCTGGGTATCTGTTCATTGTTTGAATGTGTTTATTATATCTGTTTTCCACTTCCTTACTGGGTGTGCATACCAGCCTACCGTACTAGCATTGTTAGGTTGTTGCCTTTCAAGTCCAATTCAGTTTCAGCTGTTGTTATATAAAGTTTGTGATTATTTAACATCATAATTTAAGTCATTTTCATAAACAAAAATTCTGGCCTTTAATTTTGTTTCTGTGATAATTAAGCAGAGTTCACTCCATTATTGATTGTGTCATGTTGATGTATATCAATTATGTGAAGTCTTAAAACTCATTCCCACAGTTGATGGCATAATAATTAAGCCTCATTTACCTGCTTATACATTTTGGTTAGTAAAATATTATTTTTATTCTGACGTCCTCATCGTGGCGTCAGACGACGGGGGGCCCAGCAAATGCCCTCCACTGGCACCACCACTGTTCCGGTTATCCTGTTATTGGCTAGATTTTAGGGTGTAGCCTCAACAGTATCTAACAATTTATTGTTTGTTGTTGAAAATGTATTATAAAACAATTTTATTTATTTATTACTGGCAAAATTAACTGAACTAGTTATACAGTATGTATGTCATTACATCATACAATATCACAGAATTGCATGTCAAACTGAGACCAATATCTATAATCTATAATTAAAATTTTATTAAATTGAAAATTGTGTTTTTAAATGAATTTAGTTAATATTGTTGCAAAGTCCATCACTTAAAAAAATATGTACTGCCAGACGTTATTTTTGTCTCGCATAAGCTTGGTCCAATATATATAATCTATAATTAAAATTTTATTAAATTGAAAATTGTGTTTTTAAATGAATTTAGTTGATATTGTTGCAAAGTCCATCACTTAAAAATATTAAGTACTGCCAGACGTTATTTTTGTCTCGCATAAGCTTGGTCAGACATTGTTTGATTAATTCAGAGATATCTTGTGTTTTTCATGTTTATTGGAGGATGAACAATGTCCTAAAGATATGATTGTATATTTCCAGTATTTGATGTTTCAATTATTATTGCTACTTCAGTTTTTTTTTTTATATTTAATGAATAATTGGTAAACATCATCAAGTACCAAGCATCAATTGATTAATTTTCAAGGTGATTTTTCTAAAAATATAAGACACTGTTGAAGTGTATATAATGTGTTGATTTTTGAGGATTACAAGCTGATAAAGTTTCCGACCTGAAGTTGAAGGATGAAAATACTGTGGCCTAGAAAACCTGAACAGATTTTTATATTTCTCATTCAACCCGGTGCATTGCAAGGTAGAAAGATACTTTCTACTCCTTAGAAAACTGAAGATAGCACCTTTTTTCTGTTATCAAATATGTTTCCGACACTACAAGAAGAAAAACTTGTTTTAATTTAGCGGATATATAGCGGGTTATACTCTCTGTAATCAGTGTGCACTAATTTGTGACAAGAAAAGTAATTTCTACGATCATCATGTTTTTGAGGTCTTAGTACATTTAAGCAGAAACTTTGCTTTTTGAAAACAGTTACATATTTATGATAGAAGAAAAGGCAGATGTGCCTGTGTTAAATTAATTTCTTCTTGAGTCAACAAACATTTTAAATGACTGAACATAATCTTTGACTCTGTGGTTCAGTCTATAGCACCGCATTTCTGTTCCAGAGGAATCTACATTTAATCGCAGACTTCTATAATCTGATTGTAATAATAATTTATTACATTCCATTATAAAATCATCATTTGATATGCAGTTCGATTTTTGTGCAACAAAATATTTGAGGTATTAATAGAAACTGAAAATTGCAATTACATATGAATTTTAAAATAGACGGAGAGAATTTTTCTTTGCCATTAGAGGAAGCATCTTTATCAAAAAGTTGGTCGTTGCAAATTTGATATCATCTGTACAAGGCACTGACGAAATCATCCTTTAAAACAAATTTGAACTGAAAGAAAAACATTATATGGACCAGAATATTAAAACTCCGAAGGTTTTATGATCAAAAATTGGAACTTGCCAGTTGTGACTAAACATTTTTCATAGGGAGCAGAATAAAAAAAGACATTGAATATCATAATTTTGTATAAGGTTTGTACAGTAGAACCATATTCCCATACATTTCACAAAATTGGTATTCATTGCTGTTTTTGGAACTTTTCAATGTATGGAACCATTCTGTTGTAAGCTTTCAGATAAGACACTAATAATATTTAAGTATTATAAGTTGTGTAGTAATAGTATAGGGAATATTATAGTTTATTAATATTTTTGTTATTATTTTCTGTTATTATTTAATTACATTGTTGTTTTTGGGGCTTTTCAATGTATGGAACCACTCTGTTGTAAGCTTTCAGATAAGACACTTATAATATTTAAGTATTATAAGTTGTGTAGTAATAGTATAGGGAATATTATAGTTTATTAATATTTTTGTTATTATTTTCTGTTATTATTTAATTACATTGTTGTTTTTGGGGCTTTTCAATGTATGGAACCACTCTGTTGTAAGCTTTCAGATAAGACACTAATAATATTTAAGTATTATAAGTTGTGTAGTAATAGTATAGGGAATATTATAGTTTATTAATATTTTTGTTATTATTTTCTGTTATTATTTAATTACATTGTTGTTTTTGGGGCTTTTCAATGTATGGAACCACTCTGTTGTAAGCTTTCAGATAAGACACTAATAATATTTAAGTATTATAAGTTGTGTAGTAATAGTATAGGGAATATTATAGTTTATTAATATTTTTGTTATTATTTTCTGTTATTATTTAATTACATTGTTGTTTTTGGGGCTTTTCAATGTATGGAACCACTCTGTTGTAAGCTTTCAGATAAGACACTAATAATATTTAAGTATTATAAGTTGTGTAGTAATAGTATAGGGAATATTATAGTTTATTAATATTTTTGTTATTATTTTCTGTTATTATTTAATTACATTGTTGTTTTTGGGGCTTTTCAATGTATGGAACCACTCTGTTGTAAGCTTTCAGATAAGACACTAATAATATTTAAGTATTATAAGTTGTGTAGTAATAGTATAGGGAATATTATAGTTTTACATTTTTTTGTTATTATTTCCTGTTATTATTTATTATAAATTACTGTTTAAAAATTGTTAGCATTATTATTTTTTTTTATCATTATTGTAGGTTATTATGTCTTCATCAGAAACATCATAGAATTATAGACTTATTGTAAAATTAATTTATAATGAATATTTTAATTAATGAATCCCTGATAAATGACTCGTTTACTACCAATAACACATTTTGCCATTATTCCCCTCGTGCCATAAGTATCTTTATATTAATTTTATACATACTTAGCATATTTCTAAATTTGTTTTTCTTTATTACCATCTTTGTTCCAGCAAAGATCAGTAAATCCAAGAGCAATGTATTAATCTCAGGTTTAGCTCTTGTATATGCACTGATAAATGTTTTCAATTTTCTTTATCAAATTAATTGTTACTTTAAGAAAACTGGAATTGATGAAACACTTATATCATCACTATATTACTTCCTTCTGGATGTTTCAATTCTAATAATGGTTCTCCTCTCAATTGACCGCTTCATTGCAGTCTCAAGACCCATTTTGTACAAGAGAATCAACCACAAGTGGTATGTAGCCACCTGTAGTATCTTTTGTATGCTTGGAGTGTGCGCAATTGTTATCCTGCATAAGACATCCTTTTCAATACTAGTATTACTGCTAATGATGGCATCAGCTGTTCTTGGTATAATCGTAGTTATACTCTCAACTACTCTTTATATATTGATTTTAAAGAGAGTTTCGAAACAAGAGAGACAGACAGCAGATCCGAGAAAGAAAATGCACCTGAAGAAGTCTCACCGCCTTGCAGTAACCTTGCTTTGTACGGTTATTATGAACTTTATTCTGTTTTTGCCCTTTTTAATTTTAGATATTTTAACTGTCGCTTTTATGATTTCAGACAACCAGTTCATCCAGCCAGAGGATTATCCAAATTTTATCGTATTAGCCTTGGTATCTAATGGTTTTTACTATATCTGTTTTCCAATTCTCTATTGGGTCCGTATACCAGCCTACCGCACCAACGTTGTAATGCTGTTGTCAAAGAGGACAACTGTTAATGTGTTAACATAAAGCTAATGCACTTATTTATTTATTTATTCTGTCTTTAAAGTAATACCACTTTCAGAGACGCACCACTGGTTTCACAAGTGGATCACATGAACAACAAAAAAATGTAGCGCAAGTCAGAAATAAAAATCAAAGCAGTGGAAATAAATTACAAACAAATTACAAATTACAGGGTTTTGATCAAGTTTTGAAATGTGTATCATTAAAGTTTGATCTAATTTGGTTTGGAATTTGTCTGCTCATCATTCTCATTTTCCTCTTCATATCACATCATTATCCTCATCATTATCATCATCATCCTTGTTAATATCATCATTGAGAGCAGTTTAGCTCAATGAGCTGGTGATAGCCACTGTGTGTTTGCATAATATTAATAATAATAATAATAATAATAATAATATAAAATTTATATAGCGCCCTTTGCCAAAGGATACAAGGCACTTAGATACCATATGTGGATTAGGAACTCAATCAATGACTTTCCTCGTCCCCAAGGGTCCGTTCGTGTCTGCTACCCGAAAGCAAAGTAATGTTCTCTTGCCTTGATCCAAATTAAATTAGTCCTTTTCTTTTTATTTTTGGAGTTTTTTTACTTTTTTTGTTTGTTTTGATTTTTATTTCTGACCTTTAGTCCAGGATCAGTGAATGCGGCTATAAATGGACTGGAAATGTGTATTGACGATGTAAAGTCCTGGCTCTCATACATGCTTTTTTTCAACGCTTCCAAAACTGAAGATCTTTTAACTCGACCTAAATGCTGTTCTAATTTTCCATCAATACCTTCCATTCTTACATTAAAACAGTTCGCAATATTGGCGTGATATTCGACTCTGTAATTTCTATGTAAAGTCATATTGGCAACACTTGCAGGAGTATATCATATCATCTTTGGAACATTAAACACATCAGATAGTTTCTCAATGAAGATGCAGACTCTAAACTTATCCATGCCCTCAATACATCTAGGCTGGACTATGGCAATGGTTCTCTTTATGGACTTCCACACTTTCTTTTACGAAAAATTCAGCTTCAACTGAATATTGCTGCTCATCTCATCACACAAGCATCTCGCCGAACATATCACTCCTGTTCTTCTCTCTCTTCACTGGCTTCTGGACCCTCTGAATAGAGAGAAGAATACAAGTTGCAGTAGTGACAGTCTTTTAAATATAACATTTAAGTGTTGGCCCCTTGTGCAATATGTCCCATGTGCTTGTTGCAGATTGTAGTACACATTTTAGAAAAGAATAGGAGATCGTGTTTTTGTTGTACTGCCCTCTACTCACCATCTGAACAATCCCAATTGAAACAAGTATTCTGAGTGGTTTATCCCTTCGTGTGATTTAGACCAAAAATACTCTTATCCATCATTACCATTATCACAATCATTATCATCATCATCGTTTCCTCATTTTAATCCTCAATTCATCATCTTAATCTTTATTATTGTCAACATCATTAAAATTTATATATTATTGTTAATTCTATACAAATTTTTTTGAATTTTTTCTGTTTTAACCAGAAATAAATACTATTATATACTTGCAAAAAAAAAGTAACCAGATGAATTTATTCCAAGATTTACTGTCTTAGATCACAAACACATTTTTACTGCAAGTTTTGCAGCAAACCTCTGTAAAAGTCTACTGTACAGCCCTTTTTTTCATGCCCCCTTTTTTTCATGATTTTCGCGTTAAAATGACAGTCGCGAAGATTCAGGAGGGTAGGAGATTGCTAAAAAAATCCGGAAAACACCACCAAATTTGGGAGTTTTAGCTAAAATATAGGCTAAAAAAACATACTGGTAGGTTTCTGCATCATGTTAAAAAATTACTGGAAATCATCAAATTGCAAAAATAAAAGGACGCGAAATATCTAAAATTGTAAAATCACGAAAATATTGAGCCGCGAAAAAAAAGTGCTGTACAGTGTTTGTTTTTTTGCTCATGTTTTTATTCGTCGTGTTGTTTGTGATGGCAGTATTAATATTGGTATTATTGTTGTTTGTCGTAAATTACTCTGTTAGAATTTGGTATTAGGTCTGAATAGTTTCAAATTTGCATAATGCAAGATGACATCAAGAAGATGGAGCTTATGGGAATATGCTAATTGTTTAGGAATATGGTAATTGATCATTTACATAATACGTATTAGTAAAATTACACTCTTTCTGTACCAAGGTTAATGAATTTCATAGAATGGAAAAAATGCAGTGCAGAGGCATATCTAGGAAGTTTAAAAGAGGAATAATTAAGAAGTTCCACTGTGAGTGATAATGTTATAATGATGAAGAGGTTTAATAGATTATTTAATGTCCTAGTTGTCATGATGATGTGAATGTGAAAGTTTGGTTCTCATATTGCTTTTAATTGTATTGCTATTGTGGAAAAGTGAATAAAAACATCATCTTGCTCTGAAAAGTATTGTTAATTTTATTATTTATTTGACTATAGACTCTAAAATCAAAGTAATTCGAACTGACCTTTACTTGGTTACTTGGTTTGATAAAAAAAATCTTGTATTCAAGCCAGATGAATATCTTCAACTATCCAGCATATTTCTATAATTATCATCGATGTCATCATATTAGGGGCGAGTTTGTTGGGGTATTCCCTCGCCACGTTAGAAAAAAATAGTAAATTATAACCTTTAGAGTGCATTTAAAGGGGGTTAAATGTTAAATGTTGGAAATTTGTCTTTAAAGGAATAGTGTTGAATTATCTTTCACAAAGATATTTCAGTTATAGATATTGATTACTATTTCTTCTGAATCATTTTCTAATGTGGTATTTGAAATAATGGCCTTTAATTTAAGTCTGTCCTTTAGTATTTCATACATAATATCTGCGCATGTGTCAATGGCAAAATCGGCCTATTTCAACAGCCTTTTTAAAAGGCAGTGGCTTGCTTACGCCAAAGTGATCGAAATCCCAAGGCACTGATTGGTCGACTTACCCTAACTTTAAAAAATTACTCGTTATCTTAATGCACTACATCTCAGCGTAAGCATAGCCACTTTGTAGTGTGCGTGCTATGGAATCGGCGAGCGTGTAATCAAAATCGTGTTGAAAAATAAAAAAAAAAAATAAATAAATAAAATTTTTTTTTTCCCCCCCCCCCTGGAAAAATGGCCGTAAAAAAAATTTTTTTTTTTTTTTTTTTTTTTTTTTTTCCCTTCCCCTTATTTTTCGGATTTTAGGGGCGGCGAATGACGGCAAACAAACAATTTTTTTTTTAGGCCTAATATGCCCAAGCCGTCATGGAAAAGTGGCCGTAAATAAATAATTGGCTGGACGGCTCGCTGGCTAAGCCTTGGTTGGTGTCCACTTCTGCGATCATTTTCAATTAATTTTATCCATATTTTAATTGGTCTTCCATCAGGCTTTTGAACTTTCCTGTAACTTTCATGTATAAAATGGATTATAGTTGGCAAATTTTTACCATTGAAAAGTCGATATGATGTGCTAGTTAACTAAAATTAATTACAGTTTTTGGAAGAAAATAATAAACTTATGTCTCTAAATAGTCCATATGCACCAGCCAATATTAGTACAATGACTTTTTATGTATCTCAAAAAAATGGTCCACTAATATTCACATGAAGCCATGCAGAATTAATATGTTATTAAACCCATCTATCCATCAATCAGCAGGTATTAACATCAGCTCCTAGCTAGCCTGTTGCCACAGGTTTTAGAATGTTCATTTCACAAGTCAAACTGCTGTAGTAATAATTTGATATCTGCCAATTGTTGCTAATAAAGTCAACAACCAATCTAAGAATAGATTCAGTTTATGTTCAGCAACCATTTTAAAGGATCCAAATCAATGGCATCTGAATTTGTTGTTGAGAAGCTTTCCAATTCATTGTAACAAATTTTGATTTTACACTCTGATTTTTGGACAATTGATTCTAATGAAACTGTGCACTGGATTTAAGAACTATTGTACCCGGTAAAAGCAAAAATTCATATATAAATAATATTAAAATAAATGATGAACTTAAATCAAATCCAAATGATATTGCTAATATAATGAATGAATATTTTTCTACTGTTGGATCTAAGCTTGCTGAAACAATTCCAAATATAAATAACAGTGACATTCCTACTGACCAAAGTGGTTCAATAAACTTATTTAATTTTAATTTAGTAACTGAAGAATATATATATAAACAACTTCAAAAATTATCAATCAAAAAGGCTACTGGTGATGATGAGATTCCATCTAAACTTTTAAAATTAGCAATTAATTTTATTGTATCACCATTAACATACATTGTAAATTTATCCATTAGAACCTCTTCTTTTCCTAAAATGTGGAAAAGTGCCCGGATATGTCCAGTTTACAAAGGAGGTGACAATACAGAGCCATGTAACTATCGACCAATATCAATTTTGCCAATTTTATCTAAAATACTGGAACGTACAATTTTTGATCAATTATACCCCTATCTTAATAATAACTCTTTAATTTATGAAAAACAATCAGGTTTCTGCCCAAATTTTTCCACACTATCTTCCCTCATTAACGTAACAGAAGACTGGATAGATGCAATAGACCAAGGCAAATATATTGGTCTTGTTATGTTAGATCTTAAAAAGGCGTTTGACACCGTGAATCATGACATCCTCATTAAAAAATTAAGTATGTTTGCACTGAGTAATCTTTCTTTAAACTGGTTCAAAAGCTATCTTTCTCAACGTAAACAAAAAACAATAATAAATGGTAAATCATCTAAACAATGCCAAGTGGTATGTGGCATCCCACAAGGATCCATTTTGGGTCCACTCCTTTTTTTATTATATGTTAATAACCTTCCAAGTGTTGTAAAATATGGGACAATTAGTATGTATGCTGATGATACTGCCCTTTATTATGCTTCTGATGACATTATAGATGTAACCCATAAGATAAATATTGACCTAGAAAATATAAGAAAATGGTTAATCAGTAACAAATTAAGTCTGAATGTAAAGAAGACAGAATTGATGATTATTGGCACACACCAAAAATTATCAAAGTTGTCTAATGTTAACTTAGATATCAATATAAATGGTTCTCAATTGCAAAGAGTTCATCATTGTAAACACTTAGGAGTACACATTGATGAAACTTTAAATTGGAATACACATATTGATCATATTAGATCTAAAGTTCTTCCAGGCTTATTTTTTCTTAAGAAATCCAGTGATTTAATTCCTGCTCATTTACAATCCCTTCTATATAAAGCTATTGTTGTACCCCATTTTGACTATTGCAATATAGTTTGGGGGAGGTGCAACAAAATATTAAGAAATAAATTACAAATATTACAAAACAGGGCAGCTAAAATTATTACCAAAAAACGAAAATATGACTCAAGTACTCAAGCACTTGTGGAACTTAAATGGCCTAATCTTGATCAAATGCTCAACATTAATGAAAATATCACAATGTACAAACTAATGAATGACTTAGCTCCTAATTATTTAAAAAATAGATTTATTCAAAGAGAAATTAAATACAACACTAGGTCAAATGACAACCTTAACGTACCCAAGCCAAGAACGGAATATAAAAAAAGAAGTCTATGTTACCGGGGGGCTCTTTTGTGGAATAATTTAGACAGCAATATAAAAAATTCAAGCACACTAGAACTTTTTAAAAGAAACATAGTAATGTAATAACCATTATTATGTTTTATATATGTTTGTTTTTTCTTTGTACTAACACTTAATTATTTTAATCTAACACAATTATTTTGTTTAATGTCCATACGGCCTCGTGGAAGAACACCCACTTGGGTGAACGAGTTTTTTGACCGTTATAAAATAAAGTTGTTATTATTATTATTATTATAATAC
>NW_022757233.1:98487-109077 GCF_011630105.1 Anneissia japonica
CTGAATAGTTTCAAATTTGCACAATGCAAGATGACATTAAGAAGATGGAGCTTATGGGAATATGCTAATTGTTTAGGAATATGGTAATTGATCATTTACATAATACGTATTAGTAAAATTACACTCTTTCTGTACCAAGGTTAATGAATTTCATAGAAGGGAAAAAATGCAGTGCAGAGGCATATCTAGGTAGTTTAAAAGAGGAATAATTAAGAAGTTCCACTGTGAGTGATAATGTTAAAATGATGAAGAGGTTTAATAGATTATTTAATGTCCTAGTTGTCATGATGATGTGAATGTGAAAGTTTGGTCCTCACATTGCTTTTAATTGTATTGCTATTGTGGAAAAGTGAATAAAAACATCACCTTGCTCTGAAAAGTATTGTTAATTTTATTATTTATTTGACTATAGACTCTAAAATCAAAGTAATTCGAACTGACCTTTAATTGATTACTTGGTTTGATAAAAAAAATCTTGTATTCAAGCCAGATGAAACTATCCAGCATATTTCTATAATCATTATCGATGTCATCATAGGGGCGAGTTTGTTGGGGTATTCCCTCGCTACGTTAGAAAAAAATAGTAAATTATAACCTTTAGAGTGCATTTAAAGGGGGTTAAATGTTGGAAATTTGTCTTTAAAGGAATAGTGTTGAATTATCTTTCACAAAGATATTTCAGTTATAGATTTTATTTATTCTGCCTTTAACGTGATAACACTTTCAGTGACGCAGCACTGATCTCACTAGTGGATCACATGAACAAAAAAGTAGAACAAAAACAAATATAAAAAAAATATACAGAAACTCAACTAAAATAAAAAAGAACCAATGATTACTATTTCTTCTGAATCATTTTCTAATGTGGTTTTTGAAATAATGGCCTTTAATTTAAGTCTGTCCTTTAGTATTTCATACATAATATCTGTACATGTGTCAATGGCAAAATCGGCCTATTTCAACAGACTTTTTAAAAGGCAGTGGCTTGCTTACGCCAAAGTGATCGAAATCCCCAGGCACTGATTGGTCGACTTACCCTAACTTTAACAATTACTCGTTATCGTGTTATGGAATCGGCAGGCGTGTAATCAAAATCATGTCAAAAAACAAATTGATTTTCTTTTCTTTTTTTTTTTCCCCCCCAAGGAAAACCTGCCCCTTATTTTTCAGAATTTTAGGGGTGGCGTATAACGGCAAACAAACAATTTTTTTTTTAGGCAAGCCGTCATGGAAAAGTGGCCGTAAATAAATAATTGGCCGGACGGCTCGCTGGCTAAGCCTTGGTTGGTGTCCACTTCTGAGGTAATTTTCAATTAATTTTATCCATATTTTAATTGGTCTTCCATCAGACCTTTGAACTTCCCTGTAACTTTCATGTATAAAATGGATTATAATTGGCAAATTTTTACCATTGAAAAGTCAATATGATGTGCTAGTTAACTAACATTAATTACAGTTTTTGGAAGAAAATAATAAACTTATGTCTCTAAATAGTCCATATGCACCAGCCAATATTAGTACAATGACTTTTTATGTATCTCAAAAAAATGGTCCACTAATATTCACATGAAGCCATGCAGAATTAATATGTTATTAAACCCATCTATCCATCAATCAGCAGGTATTAACATCAGCTCCTAGCTAGCCTGTTGCCACAGGTTTTAGAATGTTCATTTCACAAGTCAAACTGCTGTAGTAATAATTTGATATCTGCCAATTGTTGCTAATAAAGTCAACAACCAATCTAAGAATAGATTCAGTTTATGTTCAGCAACCATTTTAAAGGATCCAAATCAATGGCATCTGAATTTGTTGTTGAGAAGCTTTCCAATTCATTGTAACAAATTTTGATTTTACACTCTGATTTTTGGACAATTGATTCTAATGAAACTGTGCACTGGATTTTAAAACATTGAACACACTTTATGTGAACATCCTGAAAGATGTAGACTACCTGTACTGTTGGAACCATCTATATCGGTACTTCAACATTTTATAAAACAATTTGATATACTGTAGGTAGAATTTTGAGTTTAATACATTGTGGTTATTATTTTGAAGAATATTACATATAAACAGCAAAAATGGGCAGTTACGAATATATCGCCAACGTATCTCATCCCAAATCAGCAGACGAAGAACCAGTAGATGCAGCAGCAGTGTTTCGTATAATAATTTGTTTTTTTGGATTCATTTTGAATCTGTTGTTCATTGTGTCAATCATCAGATTTTACAAACTTCAAACTAAAACTAATATTTTTGTCATGAGTGCCGGCATGTCGAATGCTGTAATGGCAATGTCAAGAATTTTTTTTTATATATTGATTGTTTCTCATGATTCTATCGACTTGCTACAAATAATTAGCACTATTTTGAGCCTACAGTCCTTGATGATCATTATTGACATCTTTTTGATATCTTTTGATTGCTTTATAGCCGTATTTAGGCCTGTCAGTTATCGAAACATACAAACAAAAAGCTACAAAATGATTTGTGGAATTATGTGGATTTGTGCTATTCTATTACCAATTTTACTGCATTCATTATCTTTAGGAACAAGTAGATTTGATGTGTTCTATTCATTTTTTGTTGTTTTTGCTTTCATTATTAGTGATTTAGGTTTAATATTATTGGTCATTTCAAGTATTTTAAGTGTTCTCTTGGTTAGAAAAATTAGAGAGAAAGAGGTACTAGTTCGCAGTCAGAGAAAGAGAAACAATTTGAAGAAATCTCGGCAGATGGCAGTAACATTGATAAGTTGGACAACATTGTTTGTGTTTCTCATCGTACCATTTTTAGTAGCTCAACAGTTAGTAGTTTTATGTCAGTTAAATTTTGCTACATGTGATACTGTTTTCATAGCATTGTCAGAATTGTTTGTGTGGTTTTACATTTTACTATTTCCTATGTTACACTGGATACGTCTTCCTGGTTACAGACGTTCCCTTATGATGTTTTTTCGACGATCAAATGAGGTTGCTCAAATAGCTATTATATCCTCATGAATAAATATCTTCCAGTTGGTCGGTCAGTAAAAAAATGTACTTAACTGAACTGTAAGGAGCATATTCTAATGCTGAGGGGAAGAAAATTTTTTTATTAATTCTTTTAAAAAGGTGTTAAAGTAAAAATTTAATATAACAATTCTTAAATTATACATAGAAGTATATAGGAAAGGTATAATTTACATGTCCGATAATTAATGATAATTCAATCAAAGTTTTAATTGTAAGTTAATAGCTTACTTTGATATCCAAAGGCGAGTTGATTGGCCGACCGGTTAAGTCATTGGCACCGTAACCTTCAGCTCTAATATCGGCGCTGGTTCGAACGGCTCACTCGCTAATGGTTCCGGTGATGGAACAAGTCTTCTCGGATAAGGACTTTAAACCGTAGGGCCAGTGTACGCATTTGTCCCGTGTGCACTTTAAAGAACCCAGAACAACCTCCAAGAGGAGTAGGGGGTTACCCCAGTTTACTGGTCCATTCAGTCTCCTGTTGTTTAATGGATATGCCACCTAGTATTAGTGATTAAGTTCGCTGATTGGCATATCCCTGGCATTCGTGCCTAAAGAAATGAAATTCAATAGTAAGTAATTCAAATATGGAATTGGGTTTTTCAATTGTTTCAGCTAATGACAGAGAGTATATCTTCAAGCTAAAGGAGAAATGGTAAGTGATGGAAAAGCATTATGTAAAATTACAGATGGTTTTGATTTGTTAATTTGAACTGTGTTTTTTTCGGTAATTATAATTAAAATCACAAAAAAAAAAGTTAAATAACCATCACAACAGAGAAACATCACAAGAAAAATAGAAAATGGCAAGAATTATACTAAAAGCCGTTAAGAATGTTGAAACTTTGCCTATTGAAATGATTTAGAGTCTGATATTTTAATAGGTTAAAATATATGGAAGATAGTGGATGGTCTTATTTACTTAAAGTTAATGTAATTGAAACTTACATTGATATTGTTTGGGTTGTCGGCTAAACTGTTTGAGAACCACTGGACAAACTTAACCATTATTACTTGATACTGGCAACTATAAGTATATTAATATAAGTTATTCTGTTATTCTTTTATTTTTATTTTATTTTTTATTTTTTTTGTTGTTCTGTTATTCTGTTGCTATTATTATTACCTCCGCCAAGGATGTTATTTATTCACCGCTGTCTGTCAGCAAGATTTTGCGAAACTAAGGAATGGATCATCATCAAATTAAGTGGAATAGTACATGATAATTTAAGAAATAGATGATTAATTTTGGGAAGAAAATGTCAAAGGTCAAGGTCACAGAAATGTATTTTTTTTTCTTCAACTACCCTCAAGCATAACAGAAAATAATGGAATGGCATGGGGGTGGAGGATGCATTTGTGACTGCTCTATTTTTTGTATGTTTGGTACAAGGTATTGTTGTTAAAGATGTTTTGTGCTCTTTTCTATTTTTTCATGTTAACTCTGTTTTGCCTTTTTTATTGTGAAGGTGATGATACAGTATATTATAGTATCAACATTTATGGTATTAATAATTATAATAATAATTACTATAATAATAATAATAACACTTGTAAAATTATTCCATTTTTAATTTCTGTGTAATTCTGGATGTATTTTATATATTTTTTTATACTCTAATAATTATTGTGATTTCATGTATTGTTTATTAATATGTATTTTCTCAATCTAAAAAATCCATGAATGAATAATTTTTTATTAGCTGCATATTTAGTAAAAAATAATGTTGCCATGAAATGCTTTCTGAAGGCTTCTGGGATAGTATTCAAACCAGATACACACAGCATGAATAATCCTTGGTTGAGAGGGACAAGATGGATAATTAACATGCTCAAGAACATGAGCTAATTTGACATTGGCCGTATTCGACTGGTCTTACTTTGTTAAACCACGCCTAACTGCGCAGTGGTAAAATCCTACTTAATGAAGATGACCAGACAAACAGAAAACTGGTAAATACTTGACAAATAAAATGGCTGTATAGTTACTGTGATACACGCTAGTGTAGTGAAAGTTGCATCGACTTGTGGCAGTATGAGTTGTTTGTGAAAATATGTTTTCATGCAGTTTTTGAATTTTGGTAGACTACAATTATTTTTTAACTTTATGGGGGTAAATTATAATTATTTTTTCTGAAATTTAATCTCAATCATATTAACACAAATTTTGTTGCTAAACTGACCAATCGGCCATGTTTGTTTTAGTCACTTGGATAACTTATTACAAAATATGTACTCTGGTTTACATTAGTTTCCGTTGTCAACCAAGCCTATTTTACGAAACAAGCCGAATGAATATAATATGAAAAGTCGTCAACAAAACCAGTCAAATATGGCCATTGTAATATTTGAACCATGATATTAAAATTAAAGCATCTTGCTCATAAACATTAATATTGGAAATATAATTCCAGGAATACAACCAAAAAATATCATACACATATAAACAAATCTATAGATAGGATGCATTTATAAGTATGTCTTATATAATATTTTTTAACATTGAAGAACATTTTTGTTTCTCATTCAACAATGGTCATTTATTTTCTTTTTTCTCTTTTTAGTACAACTAATTTAAATATAATCAACTTAATGTTCTCAGTTATATTTTCAAAAATGACCCCTAGGGGATGCCTGTCGAATCCCCCCCCCCCCAATGTGTTTTTCCTAGTTACCTGGAAATGCATTCTTTGCCACCTAAGTGTTGTATTTTTACAACTGAAAATCTGTTAAGAATAGTCATTGTTTCTTAGTTTGATATGATCTTATCGCAGTAAATTTTTACCGACCCTTATCAAAATTTATCAGATATAAGAATACATGAGGTACGATTAGAAAATGTTAAATTATATGATAATACTGTATTAATAAAATCAGAAAATAAAATTTGTATCTCTAAACATTTTTAGTTTGAGCAGTGCTATTTGTTATAGATACATGTTGCTGATTTGACCTTTTTTTTTTACATTTTTGAAGAGGGGAAACAAATGTGCTGGTTTGTTGGTTGTTTCCAACTTGATTGTAAGATTCTCTTGGAAAGTTATATCTTGCATGATTTACTCTTTCAAAAAAGTGTAACACGTGCAACGTCTTTAGCCCGCGATGTTGTAGGCAGCTCAATTTGATTGGTTGAGAGTTTTACTTAAAATAAAAATCCAACCCAACTTAACCCTGGTATGTGCACCATTTTTAGTATTTGAATGTGTAATAACAAAACCTATCCTATTTTAAGTACAGTATATGATGAATATTTATCAAGAGCACTGCAAATTATAAATAATTTTTATTATAGGCAATATTACATTGATGCATGAAATTTTGGTCCTTAAGCATGAGAGCACGAGACAGACCTTAAGCCTTGGCGTGTATAGTACAAATAACTTGTTAGTAGATCTGTTTTCCTATGTTTATTCCTGTTTCGTTGAAATTCACGAAGAATGTGTAATGTACTTTCTTGAAAGGAAGCCCTAACTATCTTTTTTGATGGGCATATTTTTGGGATTACTTATTGCAAACTGAAGAGGTTCTTCATTTCTAGATAGGCTTCTTCTCAAGATTAAGCTCACAGAGCTTCTACTTAAGATTTTGCTGTATATTTATTTATATAAATATATATATTTTTTTACTTATATAAGTACTATATATACTGTATAAGTATATTTTACTTATATAAACCCCAAAACAAATGCTCACACAAACCAATGAAAACAGCCATGAACAAGCAAGCACAACCAGGTCAGAGACTGTACATCCAAAAGATGCATATGCAAAATTAACAATTATTTTATTTATTTATTTTATAGGATTTATATAGTGCATATATCCAAAAAAGTGCTCAAGGGGCTTTTCTCCCATGTCACTGGATATAGAATCAATCATACACAATGTTATCCTCCTCTCAGGTCTCCACTCTCTTGGGAGTATTCCACCTTATGCGTGTAATCATCAGCGCTACTAATTTCATTCCAAGTATTTCACCTTCTACCAGGCAGTGTTCTCGCGAAGCTATTTTAGCCGTCAATTTCACTGGTAAAAATAACTGGCCAGCCAGTAAAAATTTTGAGATTGTAATATAATAAAATGACTGATTAGGCCTAGGTAGTCTAGGCTGGCCTTCTTTCAATAATGAACATCATTCCAGTCTATACCTAAGCTATGACTATATGTGTTGTTGTTTTTCAAGTCATTAAACCCCACTCAAAAGAGATAATACCTTCACTCTGTACAGTACATAGCTGAATATTTATGGACAAATTTACCAGTAAAAATGTTGCAATTGGGAGAACACTGCCCCTGGGTGAAGAGAAGTAAATGCAGATAAAGTGTCTTGCCCAAGGACACAGGTTAGTACAATGTTACAACCACTGAGGCCCAGATCAACATAGGGTGGTTCTTCCCTGGGGACATGTGCATAAATACAATACAAAACAAGATAATCTGAGATTACAAACCCTCACCCTCTTCTGATGAGCACTAAAATCGGGGAGGACTGAGATACATGTATTATTGTCAATATGTGTAAGTTTGAAGTTCAAACAGTCCGGTATTTTTTTAGTTATGCTCCCTGAAGGACAAACACAAATGTCACAGACAGACACACAGACGGAGCTCATTGCAATACCCTCACCCCACTTCGTGGAATGAGGGTAATTATACAAAATGAAAAATTGGAAGTTCAATATAAATTGCAAAAATAAATCAATGCTTAAATGAACAAAGTGTTGCTGCATTTTCTATATCTAATCCAAGATTATTCCATTCTAATGTTCCTTTATAAGATAAGCTTCATTTTTTATATTCACTCTTTGGTAAAGGCAATATAACATTTGAATGGCTATGTCTAAAGTTATAATTATTTTAACAGTATTGAAATATATTTACAAGATAGGAAAGCAACATATTATAGAGAAGTTTGTATACAAAAATAAGGCGATTTTGTGTCTACATTTCAGAAAGTGTTTTCCATTCCAGTTGTTTTCTTACTCCACTACCAGCAGTGTGACAAGCATCGGTCTCGAACCCCTAACCTTCCGATTGAAAGTCCAACTCCTTACACGCTTCTACAAAAGAAACCTACCCACCTTAAAATATATAGTACAAGTTTTATTTAGTTTTGTCTTTGACAGTAAATCAAACTCGCACTTTCAATGCTAAACTAATATTCATGTAAAAGCCATGTAGAAGTAATGTTATTAAATCCATCCATCCATCCATCAATAAGCAGGCATTAAAATCAATAGCTCCAAAGTGTTCTTTTACATGACAGTTGCTACACTTTAGCCTATTTCATTTCACATGTCACTAAACTAATGTAATATTAATTTTATATCTGCCAAGCTTATAAAATCAACAATTGCCAATCGATGATTCATAAGAAAACTTCCCAATGCATAGTACTGGTTTTTTATTTTATCTTTGTGATTTTCAATAAGTTTCTGAAGAAAGGTGATGAAATTATACAGTACAGTGAATTCAAAACAGCGAACATGCTTTTTGTGAACAGCTCTTGAGGGAAAGATGTAGTCATCGTGTAATATTGTTGCCCTCTATAATAGTTAGTACATTTTGTAATAGGTTAATGTTGAGTATGTTTCAAACAAAAACCTTCATTCTATGGAATTAACACCACCAATTTCTGTCTGTTATTAACGTTAGTATGGCATTTTTAATATTGTAGTTCTTTTTTTTGGAGAAAAGTATATGTAAAAAGTGAAACTGGATAGTTATGAATATATTGCCAACATACAGTATCTCATCCCATCTCAGCAGATGAAGTACCAGAGGCAGTAGCAGTGTTTTTTCTAATACTAAGTTTATTTGGATTCCTTTTGAATCTATTGTTCATTGTATCAGTCATCAGATTTTACAAAAATTTAAAGCTAATATTTTTGTTGTGAGTGCCAGCATGTCGAATGTTGTAATGGCAATGTCAGAAATTATATTTTATATCTTGAGTTTTCTGTTGATTCAATCATTTTTCTAGAAATAATTAGCATTGTATGGAATCTGCAGGCCCTGATGACCATTATTGACATCTTTGAAATATCTTTTGATCGCTATTTAGCCATGTTTAAGCCTGTGATCAAAACACTCGAACAAACAGCTACAAAATTTTTTGTGGAATTATGTGGACTTATTCTTTTCTATTACCAAGCTTACTGCATTTATTAACTTTAAAGGTGAATACCTTTGAAGTGATAGATACATTTTTTATTATTTTTTCTTTCGTTATTAGTGAATTAGGTGTAATATTATTGGTGATTTCAAGTATCTTAAGTGTTTTAGTGGTAAAAAAAGTAAAAGAGAAAGCGGTACTAATAAGCAATCTGAGAAAGAAAAGCAGTTTGAGAAAATCTCGGCAGATGGCAATTACCTTAATAAGTTGGACAACATTGTATGAATTTCTCATTGTACCATTAATAATAACTTATTCGTTAATTGCTTTTTGTGTTGCATTTTCTTTATGTTTTGATTTTTTGGAGAATTCTAATATTCTTGTAGAATTAACAGAATTGTTTGTGTGGTTTTACACTTTACTATTTCCTATATTACACTGGACACATCTTCCTGGTTACAGACGTTCCCTAATGATGTTTTTCCGACGATCAAATGAGGTTGCTGAAATAGCTACTATATCCTCATGAATACAAGTGATCTGGTTGCTCAGTGAGTTAGTTAAAATGTACCCGCTTTAAAGAGCCTATTAGATACTGTTTCTAATGCCAAAGTGAAGGAAACATTTTAAAATCATATTTCTTTAAAATTCGTATTAATATGGAAAGTTTCTGTGGAAGGTAATTTTTGTGTTGCGAAATGTGGCTTGACATTAGCAAAACGAAAAGAAATGGCAAATAATGGAATAGAATTATGTAAACTTGTAGATGAGGTGCTTTTAAATTGTTGATACAAAAGCAAATGGGAAATGGTAAATTTGAATATCTGTCGTTTCAAACTGTGTCCTTGTCACTTAACGGTGTAATGCTTAATATAAACAAAGCTTAGATTGAATTCATTAATAATAATAATGAGAAAAGACTAAAAGTCGTTAAATGACCCAATAATATTTACATAAATCCATACAGAATCCATCTTATTAAATCCATCCATCCATCACTCAGGATTCATAAAGATTGATAGAGCCTCCAAAATGCTTTTATTATGAGTCAGTTGCTAAGCTTTATCCTATTTATTTGACATATCAACTAATGTAATATAGATTTAATATCTGCCAAGTTGCTTATAAAGGCAACAGTTACCAGTCTATGATTCAGTATTCAGCAACCATTTTTGTGACATATATATAAACTATTGTATATGGGATCAGAATTTATTGTAACCAGTGCCGTTTAAAGAGAATCATTCCAATTTATATACTGTGTTTTTATTTAAACTTCTGTTTTTCTACAAGGCTGTGATAGAAGGTGGAGGAGATAATACTTCTAAACAGTGAACATGTTTTTTGTGAACATCTTGAGAGAAAGATACAGTCAACCTCTACTATTTACGCCCTCTATTGTTTTATTGTAAATAGCAAAAATGGACAGTTATGAATATATTACCAACGAATCTCTTT
>NW_022757233.1:110252-121801 GCF_011630105.1 Anneissia japonica
TACCAGTAAAAATGTTGCAATTGGGAGAACACTGCCCCTGGGTGAAGAGAAGTAAATGCAGATAAAGTGTCTTGCCCAAGGACACAGGTTAGTACAATTTTACAACCACTGAGGCCCAGATCAACATAGGGTGGTTCTTCCCTGGGGACATGTGCATAAATACAATACAAAACAAGATAATCTGAGATTACAAACCCTCACCCTCTTCTGATGAGCACTTAAATCGGGGAGGACCGAGATACATGTATTATTGTCAATATGTGTAAGTTTGAAGTTCAAACAGTCCGGTATTTTTTTAGTTATGCTCCCTGAAGGACAAACACAAACGTCACAGACAGACACACAGACGGAGCTCATTGCAATAGCCTCCCCCCACTTCGTGGAATGAGGATAATTATACAAAATGAAAAATTAGAAGTTCAATAAAAATTGTAAAAATAAATCAATTCTTAAATAAACAAAGTGTTGCTGCATTTTGTATATCTAATCCAAGATTATTCCATTCTAATGTTCCTTTATAAGATAAGCTTCATTTTTTATATTCACTCTTTGGTAAAGGCAATACAACATTTGAATGGCTATGTCTAAAGTTATAATTATTTTAACAGTATTGAAATATATTTACAAGATAGGAAAGCAACATATTATAGAGAAGTTTGTATACAAAAATAAGGCGATTTTGTGTCTACATTTCAGAAAGTGTTTTCCATTCCAGTTGTTTTCTTACTCCACTACCAGCAGTGTGACGAGCATCGGTCTCGAACCCCTAACCTTCCGATTGAAAGTCCAACTCCTTACACGCTTCTACAAAAGAAACCTACCCACCTTAAAATATATAGTACAAGTTTTATTTAGTTTTGTCTTTGACAGTAAATCAAACTCGCACTTTCAATGCTAAACTAATATTCATGTAAAGCCATGTAGAAGTAATGTTATTAAATCCATCCATCCATCCATCAATAAGCAGGCATTAAAATCAATAGCTCTAAAGTGTCCTTTTACATGACAGTTGCTACACTTTAGCCTATTTCATTTCACATGTCACTAAACTAATGTAATATTAACTTTATATCTGCCAAGCTTATAAAATCAACAATTGCCAATCGATGATTCATAAGAAAACTTTCCAATGCATAGTACTGGTTTTTGATTTTATCTTTGTGATTTTCAATAAGTTTCTGAAGAAAGGTATGAAATTATACAGTACAGTGAATTCAAAACAGCGAACATGCTTTTTGTGAACAGCTCTTGAGGGAAAGATGTAGTCATCGTGTAATATTGTTGCCCTCTATAGTTAGTACATTTTGTAATAGGTTAATGTTGAGTATGTTTCAAACAAAAACCTTGATTCTATGGAATTAACACCACCAATTTCTGTCTGTTATTAACGTTACTATGGCATTTTTAATATTGTAGTTCTTTTTTTTGGAGAAAAGTATATGTAAAAAGTGAAACTGGACAGTTATGAATATATTGCCAACATATCTCATCCCATCTCAGCAGATGAAGTACCAGAGGCAGTAGCAGTGTTTTTTTCTATTACTAAGTTTATTTGGATTCCTTTTGAATCTATTGTTCATTGTATCATTCATCAGATTTTACAAAAATTAAAGCTAATATTTTTGTTGTGAGTGCCAGCATGTCGAATGTTGTAATGGCAATGTCAGAAATTATATTTTATATCTTGAGTTTTCTGTTGATTCAATCATTTTTCTAGAAATAATTAGCACTGTATGGAATCTGCAGGCCCTGATGACCATTATTGACATCTTTGAAATATCTTTTGATCGCTATTTAGCCGTGTTTAAGCCTGTGATCAAAACACTCGAACAAACAGCTACAAAATTATTTGTGGAATTATGTGGACTTATTCTTTTCTATTACCAAGCTTACTGCATTTATTAACTTTAAAGGTGAATACCTTTGAAGTGATATTATTTTTTCTTTCGTTATTAGTGAATTAGGTCTAATATTATTGGTGATTTCAAGTATCTTAAGTGTTTTAGTGGTAAAAAAAGTAAAAGAGAAAGAGGTACTAATAAGCAATCTGAGAAAGAAAAGCAGTTTGAGAAAATCTTGGCAGATGGCAATTACCTTAATAAGTTGGACAACATTGTATGAATTTCTCATTGTACCATTAATAAAAGAAACCTTGTTCTTACTATGTTGGATAGAGCATTTAAATTATCTTCAACAAACGAAATTTTTGAGAAAGAGGCTAAGGAAATTGAATTAATGTTTCTAAGGTTAAAATATCCACAAAACTTAATTAATAACATCCGAGATTTTATGCAATCTAAACGTAATGACGTATCTTGCAATGAACCAGTCATTACAGATGTAAATAGGCCTACTAGTCAAGAAATGAATGAACAACCTGTTAGAATTGTACTGCCTTTTAAGGATCAGCTTTCAGCACTTAACAAACAGTCAGACTCTGTCAGAGCAAAGTTGTTTATCTAATTTTAACTAATTACTCTAGCAGAGATAATCTCTTTTCAGCTCCATGATACTGTGCTATTGTATTAGTTTTCACTCATGTGACTGTTAATCCCTTTCATGTCACCTACACTTGGTTTACTATCTTATATTTATTTTTGTTCACTTGATCTTGAGAATGCGTCCATGATGGACACGAAACGTCGATCCTTTTTGTCAATAAATTTTGTGTTAAAATTCTAATATTCTTGTAGAATTAACAGAATTGTTTGTGTGGTTTTCCACTTTACTATTTCCTATATTACACTGGACACATCTTCCTGGTTACAGACGTTCCCTAATGATGTTTTTTCGACGATCAAATGAGGTTGCTGAAATAGCTACTATATCCTCATGAATACAAGTGATCTGGTTGCTCAGTGAGTGAGTTAAAATGTACCCGCTTTAAAGAGTATATTAGATACTGTTTCTAATGCCAAAGTGAAGGAAACATTTTAAAATCATATTTCTTTAAAATTCGTATTAATATGGAAAGTTTCTGTGGAAGGTAATTTTGTGTTGCGAAATGTGGCTTGACATTAGCAAAACGAAAAGAAATGGCAAATAATGGAATAGAATTATGTAAACTTGTAGATGAGGTGCTTTTAAATTGTTGATACAAAAACAAATGAGAAATGGTAAATTTGAATATCTGTCGCTTCAAACTGTGTCCTTGATACTTACGGTGTAATGCTTAATATAAACAAAGCTTAGATTGAATTCATTAATAATAATAATGAGAAAAGACTAAAAGTCGTTAAATGACCCAATAATATTTACATAAATCCATACAGAATCCATCTTATTAAATCCATCCATCCATCACTCAGGATTCATAAAGATTGATAGAGCCTCCAAAATGCTTTTATTATGAGTCAGTTGCTAAGCTTTATCCTATTTATTTGACATATCAACTAATGTAATATAGATTTAATATATGCCAAGTTGCTTATAAAGGCAACAGTTACCAGTCTATGATTCAGTATTCAGCAACCATTTTTGAAGGATATATATATAAACTATTGTATATGGGATCAGAATTTATTGTAACCAGTACCGTTTAAAGAGAATCATTCCAATTTATATACTGTGTTTTTATTTAAACTTCTGTTTTTCTACAAGGCTGTGATAGAAGGTGGAGGAGATAATACTTCTAAACAGTGAACATGTTTTTTGTGAACATCTTGAGAGAAAGATACAGTCAACCTCTACTATTTACGCCCTCTATTGTTTTATTGTAAATAGCAAAAATGGACAGTTATGAATATATTACCAACGAATCTCTTTCAAACTCCATAGATGCCCCTTCCATAGTAGTGTTTCTTTTAACACTTAGTTTCTTCGAATTCTTTTTAAATCTACTGTTCATTTTATCAATCTTCAGATTTTACAAAGTTCAAACTAAAACTAATATTTTTGTCTTGAGTGCTGGCATGTCGAACGCTGTAATGTCAGTGTCAGGAATTTTATTTTATATCTTGAGCTTATCTGTTGATTCTATCATTTTTCTAGAAATAACTAGCACTGTATGGAATCTGGAGGCCCTGATGACCATTATTGACATCTTTTTGATATCCTTTGATCGCTATTTAGCCGTATTTAGGCCGGTTGGTTATCGAAACATACCAACAAAAAGCTACAAAATGATCTGTGGAATTATGTGGATTTGTGCTATTCTATTACCAATTTTACTGCATTCAATAACTTTAGGAACAAGTAGATTTGATGTGTTTTATTCATTTTTTGTTGTTTTTGCTTTCATTATTTGTGATTTAGGTTTAATATTATTGGTCATTTCAAGTATTTTAAGTGTTGTAGTGGTCAAAAAAATAAAAGAGAAAGAGGTACTAGTCCACAATCTGAGAAAGAAAAATAATTTGAAGAAATCTCGGCAGATAGCAATAACATCAATCAGTTGGACAATATTATATGTATGTCTCATTGTACCATACTTAATAATTTACCATTTACTTGTTTCATGTATTGAATTTTCTATTCTATGTTTCAGTGATTATGTTAGTTTAGGGGCTGAATTGTCCGTGTCGTTTTACATTTTACTATTTCCCATATTGCACTGGATACGTTTTCCAGGTTACAGACGTTCCCTTATGATGTTTTTTCAACGATCAAATAAGGTTGCTCAAATAGCTACTGTATCCTCATAAATACCGGTAAGTGGGAATATTAGGGCTGTTTATAATGCCAACGGGATGGAAGCGCTGAACAGTTTTTAAAATATTTTTTGAAAAAGGTGTGAATGATGAATTTATGTTTTAAGTAATGGAATAACATTTATGTATAGCTCTGTTTTTCAGTAGAAATAGACCTTTATGCTTTTATAGTTTATTCATTTTCTGATTGAATTGTGTTTTATACAATTCATCCTCTTTCAGCCTTATACTTGCCAATCTGTTCATGACCTGTTTTGTCATGTTTACAGTGAATAGACCTGTCTTATCTTTTTTTCTGTCTTGTCTTTTTGTCCTTATGATGTTTGTACCTATGTGACACTTTATTACATTTTATTCAAGGTTAATCTGTAAGTATATCTTTTATGAATGTTAATTTTATTGCATTAGTAATATGAATGATTCAAATATTTTGACAAAGGACAAACGCAATTTGACTTGTCACTCTGTCAAATCTAATGATAGGGGCCATGTTTATCAAATTGATCAATTTTTAATTATAGTTTGTCCATAATAAGATCTCAATAGAAGACAAATTTTGAAAATTTATTTTGTAACTATTACAGAAATTAGTTTTGTCTATTTGAGTGACAGATACCTTAAATGACAATGAGGATGTTGAAGTTTAATGTGCTACCCCTAAATCATCTTAATTCTTCTTCTGTTTGGAGTTGTATTCCAATCTTAATGTGCTGTCAGTTTCCTTATGTTTGTGTCTTGAAGCTTAGTATCAAATAAACTCCACAGTAATCTAAATTCTCTCAAACCTTCAGCTGTTGTGATCTATAAGACATGACACTGCAGTAGTCTTTGTAATGTTTATTTTCAATGCTACTGAAGAAGATATTAGTTACACCTTACAACGTTCTTTCCAAGCTTTCGTTCGAGGACAGTGAGCGCACAGTACGGAGGAACCAACAGACCGTGACCGTACTCGTAACCAAGCTCCCGTCCTGTTCAGAAGCTGTTTCGTTTCCGTTTACGCGACGGGGAATATACTCAGCACCTTCACAAGTTTATGTAACACTTCGTGGTTCTAATTTAACATGGTGCAATATATTTTAGGTCAATTTTTCATATTCGGTAGAGTCTAGGACGTAGGCATTATTATAGGCTAGGCCTAGGCCGGACGTACTGTACCTTAATAAATTAGGGCCTAGGCTAGGCCTAGCTAGACCCAGGCCAGGCTAGAACCGAGCCGAGGCTGTTGATCTAGGCCTACAGTACATCTATATTTACTAGGGCTATACGACTTGGCTAAATCATATTCATCCTAAATTTATGTGTTGTATCACTGACTTTGAACATGAAACCATAATTTCATTAAAGTGTTATCATAAGTTAAACAACGAGATACATCACTCACCAATTCTGACTCCATTGTAATTGCCTTTACACTCGCTGCGTGATGCTGACATACAAGACAACCTCTTATCGTTGTGTTCTAAACCGGACGCTATTTTCAGTCAGAACCGTCCTCAAATTCCGCGGTACGGTGAGATGCAATCTTTCACGCATGCGCAGATGAATTGTCGGTTCTAATTACCGTACTAGATTTCTCCTGTACTGAAACGAAAGCTCGCTATTGAGGCCCACAGCAGTGGCAGATCTAGGATTTAGCAATGGGGGTGGATAATGGGAGGTGAGAAGACACGAGCGGCTGGGGGGGTGGATGGTTTTGGGAGGGGCATTCCCTCAAATTTGAGATTTTTTTGGAATTAGTAGGCTGCTAGACGATCTTAGGTGGCATCTGAAAAGAAGTAAGCTTAAAATAGAAAGTGTATGTTTTACCAGAGTACACGAGAAGCACACAAACAAGACGAGTGACCATTATTTTATTTTTCACGGTAAACGAAGGGGGGTGGCTAGCCACCCTATTCACACACCCCCCCCCCTAGATCCGCCACTGCACAGACATTTAAGCCATACTGCCTAGTGTGGTATCCGCATTTTATTAAGCTAATGTTGATCCATTGTTTCTCAAACATGCTTTTATAGATGTAGCTTCAAGAATGTTGGAAGGAAGATTGTTCCAGTGCTTGATAAATCTATAGCTAAAGAAGTTTGTAATTTCAAGGCTTTTTTGATATCTTTTGAGATATGTCTGCATGCACATGGATTTACTCTTGCAGAGTCAAGTATGTTCAGTGTATTTTTTAAAAGAATTATTGAAGCTGGTGTTCACAACAATAACCATTAATTATTCAGAAGAACAATTAATTGGATGTCACCATATTGTTATAAAGTTCAAAATTAAATTCTGGACACAGTTTAACTTATGTAGTAAACCTCTTTTAATAGTAAAAACTTACTAAATCAAGGAATTGTAAAAATACTGTAAATAACAACATATGCAACTAATTTCATGTCCTGTCAGTTTGGGGTTACCAATAGTTTTGTTCTACCTTTTTTATGCCAATTTCTTTAAAACTTTTCTAATTAACATTTAAGACAAGAACCAGTCAGCAATAGAATAATAAGTTTTAGAAGACATCTAATGAACACAGAAGGCATGAACCAATCTGCATTAGCTGGGTTAACCCATTTCATAAAAGGGTAAAAATAAGTGATGTAGACTATACCAATTTTGTTACAATATTTTCTTTCTCAGTTGATATTTTGCTGAACACACTGATTTGAACAAGAAAATTGAGTGCTGGTACTTTTTAATTGTTATTCTTTTCTTCTATTCGTAATATTTTTTCTGAAACAGAAACATAATCTACACTTTTCCAATCATGCAATCATCTGAAGACTATGTAAATTGGACAGTTCCTATTGACTCTACAGGCACTCTAAATTTCAAGATTGTGGTGTTTTTATCCTTGCTTCTCTTCATTGGATTTATTTTGAATCTTGCATTTTTCATATCCATCATCAGATATCCTCGGATGTGGACAAAAACCAATGTTCTTATAGCAAGTTGTAGCCTGACATATATTGTCACTACTATGGTGTATATATTTCTTATAGTAATAAGATACACAGAAGACACTCCATCGTACTTTATAGCCTTTTTGTATGCATTTGCGAATACAAATGTTTTATTGGCTATTATTTATAACGCATTGATTTCTATTGATCGCTATATTGCTGTTTCAAGACCAGGAATGTACAAAAATACAACATTGAAATGGTATATAATCACATGCCTTGTTTTGTGGACATTTACAATTGTATATGCTTTTACCATTAATACCTTAACATACAGTAATTATTCCTGGTTGTATATGTTCACCAAGTCTATGGCTTTTTCTATAGTTATAGTAGACTTTCTAGGTTTGGTCGTTATTGGAATGACTAGTTTATTAAACATACTTTTGTATAGAAGAGTGAAATTGACAGAAAGACTTACAATGCAACATACAAAGAAAAAAAGTTTGAGGAGATCATGTAAGTTGGCAGTAACACTACTGGTCTTGGCATTAGGCAATTTTATTTTACTCATTCCCTACTACTTCTGTGACATATATCTTCAAACGTATGGTGAATATGGTATTTTTTATGGAATAGTCTTTACAATTTCCGATACTTGTGGCGTTCTCTACATTCTGTATTTTCCCATTTTATACTGGATTCGTTTACCAAATTATCGTGAACACATGAAAGCAGTATTGTTCTGTAAAAGATTGAATCAGGTCCAGGATGTATCTGGCTTCTAAATTTTGATATAAACATAAATTATTATATAATGCAGCACATAAAACATAACTGACCTTGAAATAAATAATGTTTTTTAAAGTTAAGAAGATAGTCCACACTAAAAACAGGCCCATCTATATGCTCGGAAATGGAACTCTCAGATAGTAAAAATGCTTTTTCAAAGTACTGTAGTGTTCCTCCTTGACAAAATTGTTGACTTCTTCCCGACGGGAACTATGCTCCAACCACCCCCCCCCCCCCAGACAACCCTCAACTCACAAGCATCGCAAAAGTCTAATCAAGGACCTGTAATCTATTCTATACTGGGAGTTGCAGAGCAAATTATGATTAAATGGCACTCATTCGGACTTAAAATTTGAATATTTTATCTCCATTTTTTAAAAATTTTGACAAATGTAGGGGTCCTGGGCGGCTGGGCATCCATCCCAGTGGATTAATATATTAATATGATATATGTCCTGCAGTCAATGTCAGAGACACATTATGCTGTTTAAGTATCGAGAAAGCCCTTTTGGTTATGTGCTATAGATCGAGGATGGGGTTCCTAAGGGTCGGTGGCCCTGCGGACCGCCGCACGAGAACTCATTGGTGTTACTCCACTAAGTATAGATAACTGTTCTATCTGGGTACTACATTCCGTAATAATGGCTAAAAAACCCTGTCTTAGGTCTCCGTTTGTTGGCCTTTTTACATCCTGATTCAAGAAATTGTTGGAAAAAAATCAGCGTCATGAATATACAGTAGCGTTGTGTTTTTCGTCTATCAATAGAAAATTTAAAATTAGTGAGTGGTAAAATAATCTATTTCTCCTTTCGCCCACTTCTCATGGGTATAATTATGCTACTTGGAAGAAACTGTTATAACTGATTTTATATTTGAAAATGTGTAATAACTTGAGTGACAAACTGATGGTCCCATTGAAAATTTTATCAGAAAAGCTGAACAAAACATTCATACAGTTTTCAACAAGACAGCAAAGGTAATTTGACTTGTCAGTCAGTGAAACCTAATAATAGAGGCTATTTTGTCAAATTCAACAGTTCTAATTAGGCTGTAGAATGTCATGTAATAACTAGTTATCATTAGGTGTTGATTTCAGTAGAAGACAAATTAAGAAATAGAAAACTACTATATATAATTACTGCAGAAACTTGTTTGTCTACTTTAATAATGGCAAATTGATGTTGAATGTATTGCGTTTCAATGTAATGACTATTAGTATGAACTAATTGTCACCACTTCATATCTAAGTTGTCTCAGTTCTTCTGCTGTTCAGATATATAAGACATCTTCAGATTAGTTTTTCAGTTGTTTCAAAATACACTGCACTATGCTTTGTAATGTTAATTCTAAATGCTACTAATTGCGAAGATTTGTTTTTGAAAAATTCATGTTTGCGGACAGTAGAGTATTACTAAATTGCACAGCCAAGCATTCTGTGCCTTAAGAACAACAATTACTACAACCATCATTTTTACTGATAAGAGCTGTAAGAATTACATTTGTTAATGATGGTTTAACAAAATCTGATGTGGGAAGTATGTAAATTTTCATCTATTGTATCTTCCTTTCATGGACGTCTTTTCTGGCCAATGTTTTTGCTGCTTGTACTGATTTATAAAGAAAAAGTCAGCAAATTGAAATTTTGTTTTAAAGATAGTTTTCATAATCATGGAATCATTAGATCAGGTAAATTGGACAGTTCCAATTGAATTTACGACAGTCATGCATAATTGGAATTCGTTTTTGCCTCTCTTAGCCTTTCCTATTTTACTTGGATTAATATTTAATCTTGTTTTTTTAATATCCATCGCAAAATTTTCTCAGATGTGGACAAAAACCAATTTGTTTGTTGCAAGTTCTAGTTTGTCCTTAATTTTGGCTTCTTTGTTATACATTCTTCTTGTGATATTGTTTGAAATAGAGAATTCTCCACAGCAGTTAATTTGCCCTGTGTATACCCTTCTGAATGCCACCACTTTGTTGATAGTTATTGAAATCGCAATGATTTCTATTGATCGCTGCATTGCTGTTTCAAGACCAGTGATGTACAGAAATACAACATTGAAAAGGTATATGATTATATGTCTCCTTGTGTGGACATTTACCATTGTATTTGCATTCGTAATTATCATCTTACTATATAAATACAGTAGAAAGGTATTTTATATTGCTGCAGTAATAGTAGACAGTGTGGGTGTGGTCGTAATAGCAATTACTAATTTATTAAACATATTTTTGTATAAAAGAGTGAAATGTACAGAGACACTTACAACACAACAAGCAAACAAAAAATGTTTGAAGAAATCACGTCAGTTGGCATTGACACTACTTGTCTTGGCATTTGGCAATTTTGCTTTTCTTTTACCCTATTTTGTCTTTGATTTATATATCATGCTTTGTGGTGATGACTGCCATTTTGTTATGATTATTTTATCAGTCGCTTATATTTGTGGAACTCTCTATCTGCTGTTTTTCCCATTTTTATATTGGATTCGTTTGCCAATTTATCGAAAATACATAAACGCTGTAATTTTTTGTAGAACAATGAATCAGGTTGAAGATTTAACTACAGTAGCTAGTAAATAATTTTTTAACATAATTTCTTAATTTTAAAAGCTGAGTTAATGGAGATTGGATTAAGAAGAATTTGAAAATAATTAATATTCCTGTTGTAAATCCATTGGATGAAGTATATCATTGAATCAATTTTTGTCAAGGAAACTGCTGATTGGAACACACTTCTCCAATTTGTATTTTTAAACGTACAATTATCAATACTTTTTTTAACAAGAAAAAAATGTGCAATTTGCTGTATATTTTGCAGTGATTTTGAAACTATTTTTAGAACTTGCTTACCAGATTCTCATTTGAAAGCTCAGACAATGAAATATGCTTATTGGACTATATTAACATCTTATTCTGTACATAACTCAACCAATCAAGATGCTGCTTAGAAGAATTATATTTTGCTTTGCTCAGCCAATTAAAATGCTGCTTGGAAGAAATAACTAAAATATTTAAAAGTTTTGCTAGAACTTGAGTTACAACTGCTGATACTGTATATGTGAATGGTCAATGCGAGTAGGATGTACTATGGTAAATACCTGTATGAAAGTATTTATCTCCAAAAGAAAATACAATAATCACGAAAAATTCTACACATTAGTCACTTTGTGTGCGCTGCACCACTGCCTTCGTAATGTTTGGTGTGCTAAA
>NW_022757233.1:123757-133715 GCF_011630105.1 Anneissia japonica
CATCATGATGATGACATAATTAATGTTGAAATATTGAAACCCAAGACGATGGCGTGTATTTCAATACTTGGAGTATGTATTATACTTTCTTATCTGAGATTAATCAGTGGACCTTTCGGTTTTTTCTTCCCAGTAATATAACAGAAATTAAAAATAATAATAAATTTAAGAGTGAACTAAAGATACACTTTACGTCCAAATATATATAGTCATTAAGTCATTTAAGTTTTACTGTGGTTCTACTTGTGCTTCTTATTGTCATTCTTTGTTATTGTAAATCCAGTCTCAGGACTAGCTGAGACAAGTTTACTTCTAGGCTAGTCCTCATCGAAGCCCTGTTTTATATTGTACATTTTTGGCTTTTGGATGAAATAAATGTTTGTTGAATTGAAATTGAATTGAATTGAAAACTACAGATTATGAATTTTCAATATCTGGATATATCAGGGAAAAATCAAGAGAAAAACACCGTCAGGAGAAACTGAAGCTACAGGAAGAGGGAAAACAAAAAGGAAAGCAGAAACAGTTTAAAGTAAGACAATTTCACAATTTTTATGATATTCATAGATAGACAGCTGTACACACACATACCATGCATATTAACAGCAAGTAATAATAATTCATAATTGGTTTTACTGTAACTGTATAACAGATTGGATAACAAAAAATAGTCTAATGGGTATGAAATATATAAACATACAACATACATGCACAACAAGATCTGAGATTACAAACCTGCTGATAAACATTTTAAATTAGTGCTCATACTAACTTTGTTATTTTCAGAGAAAACAAACAGCCTGGTCTCAGAACAAAGAAAAGAAAAACAAGCGACAGGACAGAAGACAGCGGAAAGAGTTGTCAAAGAAAAGAAAACAGCAACAAGTAAGATCTCTCAACTGACTGAATCAATTGAATTCTTCATTCATTATTCATATAACTATATAAAAATATACTTGTACAATGTTGTAGAAAACATACTCAAGTGATTAGGGCTGTTTAGTGGTATTTTATTTGTATTTTTATTGTACATATGTTATTTTATTGTGAATTTAAGATCGTTAACCTGTATTGCTATTTTTAATTAGTTTGATGAAGAGGACTTGGCTGAACTTGCCAAAGATGCCATGCTAGTGAAGAAACTCAAGAGGGGCAAGGTATTTTATTGCTTGTTCTTTTTAAAAGTAGAATTTGTTTGTATGTTAATTAATTGCATCTATCAACAAACCATCTTGGAGTTTCCGTTGTACATGTCCATGTAAAAGGTCAAGGCATATAAACAAACAAATTGTGTATTGTTTAAATTTTTTTAGATTTTTGTTAACCGTTTGAAGTATTGGATGCAGTATTATATACTGCAAAGATCAACAGCTATTACGGCCTTGTACAGATAGAAGTACAGTAGTGGTAGCCGTGTTATTCTTAACAATTATAATTCTTAAAGTAATGAAGAGGCAGCACTCTCAGACTAACTTTAAAGATGTAATTTTATTGGACACAGACTGTCAAATTTGACTAAAACATGACATGCTTTTAAATGACATAACATCATCATCATGACATCATGATCATATACAGTACGCTCATCGTGGGGCATCATACAGCTATTAAACAACTAGTGTGTATATGTACTCAACAAGATGGCCGTCGTAGGAAAGCGCCACCTACAGGCTTATTATACATATTATATAAATAAACCCTCTGACAAACTATTATTTCATTAATCATTATTATTAATAACATTTAATAAATTATTATACTAGCGTAGGCAAAAAGAGGCCTAGTGGAGTATCTAATATTATTAATAAAGTACTGATGAATAAAAATCAAAATCATATACCCTACAATGCAACACTGCAACGCTCAAGTTTTATTTTTTTACTCAAAACTTTCAAGGTTAAGTTGAGGGCGCCCCATTGAAAACAATGCTACAGCAGCCATCTTGTTGAGTACACCTACATAGCTGTGCATATTTCAAAGATGGAATGCATTGGCGTTAGCGCTCTAGTACTCTTATTATATCTGTATGCTGGGCATACAACATTTTTTTTGTCAATAAAACTGTGATAATCTGGAAAGAGCTTTAGTAATAAGGATGTATGAAAACATAGACAATAGTAAAAACCGTATGATTTTTATTGCTGCTTTGACATTTAACGTAGACTTAGCACTTTTGGGGTTAATATACAAGTAGTACAAAAAGCATTTAATGCTCCACAAACTACATCTCATTACAGGATTTAACCAATTAAAAATAATTATAGACTGCTACTTCTATGAATTACTGTTTTTAAACTGAATTCCAGCAAAAACCTCTTCCAACGTTTGCAAGTTCGTTGTGGTTAGTTGATGTCAGATAATATAATGACATTAATAAAAAGTTTTGATGTTATTGAGTTGTGATATTATGTTATAAATACATATTTATGTTTCTACAAATCAGTCGCTTTGTACACTGTAATGAGCATATTATAACATACAGGTGTTAGCTGAGATGTTTTTTACTTTTCTTTATAATGTATATGTATATTTATAATTCTTTTCTACAAAATAAGAATACCATTTTAATTAGTTCATGATCATAACATATCACTGATCTCATATGGTATTAATATTACACTTTTTGTTGTTTTTATTATTTTCTAAATCTTGTTTGGTAAAGTGTCATGTTATTTGGCAGATAAATAACAATAATATTATATTATTTACATCCTGGATAGATGAATCTTCATCAAAGTATTATTTTTATTATAATTATTGCTGTTTGTAATTCCAGATATCTGATAAAGAATATGAAGATGAGATTGGTCTAAATGCATAATGTTGCTGAAAATTTCACTGTAAATTTATTAGTGAACTAATTGTAATGTAAATGCTGGAATGAGACACAGTATTCACTGGAAATATGCTACCATTGTCTACAAGATATAAGCAACCTATGTACGGGAGATTTTATCAGTGTTTACTACAAGATACAAATGGGATACAATATTGACTGGTACCCATTTATACTGGTACCCATTTATACTCTTGGGCGGGTGGAGAGGAGCAATGCAGATACTACTACTTGCTCAAGGGCACAAGCAAAATGCACAGCGAGGGATTGAAACCCTGACCTCCGCCTTTACTACTAGATGCAAATGGAGCACAGTATGCCTTTGAGGTTTTTATCTGTGTTTACTACAAGATATATAACATGAAACAGTATACACTGGAGTTTCTGCATGTGTTTACTACAAGATACAAAATGGGACACAGTATGCCCTGAGAATTTACCATTCTTTACTACAAGATACTAACAGAACACAGTATACACTGGAGATTCTACCCATGTTTACTACAAGATACAATGAGAACACAATATGCCCTTGAGGTTTTATTTGTGTTTACAAGATACAAAACGGGACACAGTATGCACTTGAGGTTTTACCAGTATTTACTAGCAGACACAAAATGGGACACAGTATGCCCTTGAGTTTTTACCAGTGTTTACTACAATATACAAAACTGGACAAAGTATGCACTTGAGGTTTTACCAGTATTCACTAGAAGATACAAAACGGGACGCAGTATGCCCTTGAGGTTTTACCAGTATTCACTAGAAGATACAAAACGGGACGCAGTATGCCCTTGAGGTTTTACCCGTGTTTACTACAAGATACAAAGCAGGACACATTATGCTCTTAAGATTTTACCTGTGTTTACTACAAGATACAAAACGGGACACAGTATGCCCTTGAGGTTTTACCCGTGTTTACTACAAGATACAAAGCAGGACACATTATGCCCTTGAGGTTTTACCTGTGTTTTCTACCACAAGATACAAAATGGGACACATGATGCCTTATAGTTTTACTGGTGTTTACTACAAGATACAAAACGGGACACAGTATGCCCTTGAGGTTTTACCCGTGTTTACTACAAGATACAAAGCAGGACACATTATGCTCTTAAGATTTTACCTGTGTTTACTACAAGATACAAAATGGGACACAGTATGCCCTTGAAATTTTACCCGTGTTAACTACAAGATAAAAAATGTGACACATTATGCCCTTGAGGTTTTACCATTCTTTACTACAAGATACGAATTGGGAAACAGTATGCCCTTGAGGTTTCACTGGTGTTTACTACAAGATACAGAACGGACACAGTATGCCTTTGAGGTTTTACCTGTGTTTTCTACCACAAGATACAAAATGGGACACATGATGCCTTATAGTTTTACTGGTGTTTACTACAAGATACAAAACGATACACAGTATGCCCTTGAGGTTTTACCAGTGTCCCAAAAGTTGTTTTTAACTGGACCTGTATTAAACAATTTTGTTTATATGTGATAGTTAAGAATTTTGTGCAGTAAATTACTATAAGAATTGAGACAAATAAATTAAAAATGATGGCATTTATTGTCACTTTTATTTAATTACAGGGAACATTTTTTATTTTCTGCCAAAAACTGCCCCCCCCGGGGCAGTTTCTGTCGGCCATGAATTATAAGTAGAATTTTCTATTCCAAATTGATCACCAATCAACGACAAGTATGATGATGATAATAATAACAAATATATACGTGACAAATATTAATAATAATAATAACTAGACTTACTATGTCAGAACATAGGGCTTTTTTTCATTTTGCCATAATGAGAAGTGATGTTGAAATTGCAACAAAAAAGTCACTAAAAAGTATAAAGTAAAAAACAGGAAAAACAAAAATACTATTAAAACACTACTAAAGAAAATTATGTTTTTTTTATAACTTTAGTCACAGAAACATAAAGCCTTGTAGGAACATAATGCTTATATTTAAAATTGTCTTAAATGAAACAAATACAGTATTAACATCTTTCAATTTCAAAGCAGAAACGCTCGTACATGTGACAACAGCTGTATTAGACATTCTAAACATATATCAAACATTTTACAAAACATTACAGGAAACCGTTACATTATTGATGAGAGTTCTGATTAAAAATTAATAGCTTTTTAATGTCTGGTGGGGTAATGGGATGGGGTCAAGTGTCAGCTCGTAAGGTAAATCGAGAGCATGATAGAAAAAAAAGAGGCGGCAAACTGTTTACCCGATTTACATTACATATATTTGCATATGTTCACTAACAAACTTTATTCATTTTCCCATAATAGTAAATAAAATATACACGAGACGCATCACGGCCAATAGGTAAGGTAAGAGTTAAGCTACTATTAGAAAATGGTTCCTTTTGTACCATGTGACTAGAATTACGATGTTGAATCTGTGGAAAAAAGATAATAATAACCGATACATTTTCTGTTTTCTTTTTGGTTGGTGAGCTGCTTGAGGTTGTAGATATTAAAACCAATAATTTGTATTAAATACGAGTTTCTCTATTTTATGTTCTATTCTAATTTGTTTTTTTACTCACGACGTTCATAGTGTTGAAGGAAAGCCCACCAGAGTCATTACATCTTTCTGGTGAATGTCAATCAAATCTAACAATTAACCAATCAAAACAGGTCTACAATCAAGCACACGTTCCACAAATAGGCCTGCATGTTTTACGCTGTCGTTTTGAGTCATCTTAAATTTAACAACAATATCCAAAGGGCGGAGCTTACAGGAATATTCCAATATTTGACAGCCGAGTTCTCTCTCTTATTAGGCAAAAAAAAAAAAAAATGTGTAGGCCACGTTTCGGGAAAATCCAAAAAAATGAGTAGGTCAGTAGGAAAATTTTTTTTTTTTTAAATTTAAAATTTAGGTCGGTTGGGCATGGCCAGCACAATAATTTAAAATTTAGGTCGGTCGGGCATGGCCAGCACAATAATTTGTTTTGGCCTTAACGTATGGAAAGCAACCTATAATTTTGAGTATGCTTATTTCTCCAATCGATAGGGTTAATTTGTACAACTACCCATTACTTTTCTGATCGTTTTTCGAAAGCCATCTCGAAAACTCTTTAACATGAAATTGTAAATTAACGGATTTAATGAAATACTGCAGAGACTTGTGCATTCTGCTAGAGTTTTGAGAATGTTTAGCGATACGTTGTGAGGTTTATATTCAGTGTTGAGTATCATATAAACCACCATTGGTAACCAGCTGATGAAAAATCCTCCAACTACCATTGCGGTAACTTTAATGTAAGTGTTACGCAGTGATGCTTGCTCGATAGTATTTCTTGGAATGGGTATACTATTTGATCTTGGTATATCTCGTACATTAAACGAAAGCCTTTTTACAATGGAAAATACCCTAGCATAAATTAAGACAATTGCAATAAATACAGTAATTACAAAGGCTGAACTCATTATCTCGTGAACTCGAAGTGATGAATTATTTAAAGTTCGACAAATATCTGAAAGGCAGTCCTCATCTATCTCTAATCCACCGAACAACGGCACTAGGCCCCAGGTGATTCCGATCACCCACGAAAATATGATGAGGTAAAATGTTCTCTGGATTGTTGCACGAGCCTGGTATTTATATGGATAGGAGATTGCAAAATACCGATCAAGTGAAATAAATAATAGATGCCATGCAGAAACAGGAAAAGATACATAGACTGGTATGTAGAGGATATCTGCTTTGATTGAAGTATCTCTAATATTTACTCCTGAGCGGACATTCGCATATGCTGCCAATGGCAGTCCAAATACTGCCAACAAGAAGTCTGAACAAGCGAGGCTCGCAAGAAGTACGTTGGATACGGTATGTAGAGACGGGATCGAGTAAACAGTTAAGAACACCAAAGCGTTTCCAACTGATCCGATGACGATATTCAGACAGGTGAAAAGGCCGATTGTCATCAATTGAATATAACGGTAAACTTCATTGTCATTTTCTGTGTAATTCAACACCATCTTCGCTATTGAAAATACCTGTAATAAAAATAAACAAATTGTTGTTTCATTTCATTTACATTTATTTTTTCTTGACTAAAACCAAGACATTAAACAAATACTAATACACACAAGACAATGGGTTAGAAGCCAAACTTTTATTTCTCACATGAGAACTAAAACATAATGTTGGGGAACACTTAAAGCACCATGACGAAGTCTGGAACCACACTAAACTAACTTAGCTACATGATTAGCTATAATATACAAATTTTCAAAAAAGTATTTAAAAAAGTGAAAGGCCAAAAAGAAAAAGTACATTAAAGTATGATAAAAATTTACGAGTCGAATAAGAATAGTTTAGGTCTATAGATTTGCCTTTAGAAAACTGTGAGGGAAAAGTGGACAGCAGAATATTGGAGTTCAGAAGAGAGGACTAGAGGGACTAGGGAAACGATGGATAGGTGAGAATGTAAGCGATTCAAATTTGATCACGTCGGTCCTTTAGAGACAGCCAATTTAAGTTTTTGTAGCAGCTTCTCATAAGATAACACCGGGCCCCAACCGACTTTAAGAACTTACTTTAAACCCCTCTTTAAAAAAATAAATATACTGTATTAAGTATACGACCAAAACAATTATCATCTTCACCCTCAGCCCCTATTGAAAAAATAATGAAACAAGAACCAGAAACAGATCGAGCAAACAAATTACGAAATGTTAATAATATGTACAGACTAGAAACAAGTAAAAGATCTATATTTATTAATGGTAAATTCTATTAGAATGATCTTAAAACCACCTTAGGACCAAACAAAATGACCTCCCATCTCAAAAACAAAAAAAGAAGAAAAAAAAAAGAACATTAAGAAGATGATATTTGAAACATATATTACAATTTAGTTAATTAGGGCCTGATGTAAATAGTAATATCATTTGTTTAATACAGTCAGTGATTTGACCGTGGAGAGGTGGGACTGCATGTCTTCCTCCTGTATGGAGGCCGCCAGATTGACCGGTCTTTGTTTGTAGCTGTGTGTGTGGTTGGAACCTGTGACTGGGAATTAGTTTCCCTTTTACCAAACGCAGGGGTGGTGCTAGGATTTGCCCGGGGTGGGGGCCGAGGTCCCCGACGAGGGGTCAGATTTCCCCGTCGAAAGCAAAGTGGGTGTGGTCGAACTTCGATTAAAAGGTTTCGAAAGTGGTCCAGGGGGCGAAAAATGTTGGCGAAAAAAAGGGGGCGAAAATGTTGACAATTTAAGGGTTTCATAGGCTTATTTAATCGATTTTAGAGTCTACTAATATGTAGAAAATACATAGGCCCACCTTTTTTTTTCTCCCCGACGAATTACCGGTATGCTTTTTCTCCCCGACGAGAGGGGGGTGGCAACTCTCCCCGACGGAGGGGGGAGGGGGCTGGCGCTACCCATGACCAAACGTGGTCTTGGTTGGTGGGTGTGGGGGCGCCTATTCCTGGTTAGATCATTGGCTGTATATTTATACATTTTTTTTCTAGTTGTAAGTTTTTCTTTTCTTGTGTGTAATGTAAACTGTTTAGTCCCAGTATTTAAAAGACAAGCCCATGCAGCTTCTGTACATGCTGCCATTGTACATAATGTTGTTTTTTGTTGAATAAATAATTATGATGTTCCTGTGTTCTTATAATTGTAGAGGTCACCGTATGCATAGAGACCGTCAGTATTTTTTTTTCTACCCATGGAGAGAACACCTTGATCATATCATATCAATATCAATCTAATTAATAATTGTAAATTTTATTGTATTACCTAAAGTATTTATTTGAATTGTATATATTGAATTGTTTTTGCCGTTTAACGTAACTTTTTCTATTTGAAATTAACCTTTTATATGTAATTGTATATTGAATTTCTTACCTTTTATTGCAGTGTATAAATGAAGAATTTCTGATGTATTTATTTTAAATATATTAGACCAATAAAGAATAGAAGTTTTTATTTTGTTATAAACATATTTAACCATTACTGGTACTATATATGTCTAGCGGCAGCAATACTGTAACCGGTCGTTTACTTAATTACCTCCTTCCCTGCCCCGAGTCATTATGAGAAGCCAAACACAATCTGAACTTTTAATAGATTATAGCACCTGTCTAATGTTAACGTAAAGAGCTCCAATGCTGTTATTTTTTTAATATTTACTTGTTAAAATTTCCGATTTTTTTTATTATTATTGACCAATCTATAAACTCAATCATGATTAAACTATTCTAATTTTTACATAAGACGTATTGATTGGGAGCTCAGTCACACTCCGCGTATTATTATTTCAAACTAATCAAAAACACTGCGTCACCAGTCTGACCTGTTAGTGACACTCCAGATATGAAAACTACACATTAGTACCGTAGTTGCTAACTTGCTTTTCCTAGAATAGAGATTTGGCAAGTAAGAAAAACAAGAGCGGGAATGATTGATATTAACAGACCAAGAATGAGACTATAGCTGAAATAGAAACAGTATAATGGCAATGGTTATCGCTGTCGACATAATACAGAGTCTCTATGCGCTGAGGTGTCACAAAACAAAAATTAATATAAATAATTCTACAATACAATACTACAATAGAATTGTTCAAACAAAAACAATTTGAACACTGGTGCATACGAACACACTGGATATTCGCACTTGCGTAGCAGTGGCGTATCTAAGAGGTGCTCTTGGGGGGTTGGAAGCAGACCCCCCTCCCCGATACTCCCCCATCATCATCATCATCATCATCAGTCGGCTGCGGAGCAGGCGACCACATGTTTTTTCAGTTTTTGCGATCTTGGACCATTGAGATAATATGGTGTGGCTGCAGCATTCCCTCAGGATCACCCAAAAGGCGCTGGATATAATGTAAAAACAGAATGCGCTAGCGACCAGGCAAATGGGAAAAACCCATGAAACAGCAAACGGCCACATAATGCAAAACTATTTAAAATTAAAACAAAAAAAAAATTAAAAAATTATAGAATCTCTTTTGAGATCCAGCAGGCCGCCATTGATGCACGGTAGAGATTGCATCTTTAGATCTCCGATCTTGTTCACAAATTCACGGACTAGTGCTGTCTCGTAAGAATTTCGTAGGACGCGTTAAGAATGACAAAATA
>NW_022757233.1:133771-137547 GCF_011630105.1 Anneissia japonica
TCTCCCATTACCTTGAATCTATCTGCTGTTAAACTCGTCGAATGCCTGATGCAAAATATAAGTTTGTTAGAGAGACAAAGAAAGTAAGTTACTCTTGCCTTACAAAGGAAATTCAATGATGATGCGACATAAAATGGAATGCAGAGACTCCGTTTTCACGAATTTTATTTGCCGGTGTGGGCTGTTATGTGCTAATTTCTATTTTTATAGAAAGAGAAACCAGCTGAAAAATAAATATTGATTGCTAATTAATGACATTGCTGTGTACATTTCCTGACAGACTACGCCAACAAGTAATTACAAATAAGACAAGACTTATTGTACATATGTTATTACAAGACAAAATATTAGAAAGTATTATATAAAAACGGAAGAAATAATAATGCTTTCTAAAATGTTAGTGTCTTGAAGAGATTCATTGGATTCGAATACTATGTAAGTGTAGAGGCATGCGGGGGGAGGAGGGGATGCAGACGGTGCGATCGCACCCCCCTCCCTCTAGTTGTATTAAGAAAAATAATTGTATTATATTACTTATTATTATTATTTGTAAAATATTTAAGGTATGAGAGTGTAATTTCCGGGCACCAAAAGTTTCGTACCTCAGCCCCATGTTGGGATTGAGGTGGTGTGGACTCTTATGCACCCATGGGCGCAGATCATGGGGAAAAGGGACACATAATTTTAAGCGGTGGGGCTGGGCCCCCTCACTTTTCGTCGGCAATGCAATTTCATATGTCAAGAAGATGCCTAAAATTGTTGAAATAAACTGCACAAATGATCCAGCCGCTCTGTTATACAAGAGTCATTTGTCTTTTTCTTTTTTTTCAATTGTCCTTTTTAATTTTCATTATTGAAATTTTTTCAATTTTGCTCTAATTCATCCGGTGTTTGATTATTCAGTTTTTGCTCATGGCTTTATAACGTCAGCTAAAAACATAAGTCAAAAACTTCAAACCAACTCAAAATAGCCTATAATGGTTTGTTTTACTAAGTCAAAGTCCCCGATGGCATGTGTGAGCCGGTAAATCTTAATCTATAAGCGTGTGTGCATATAGGATCGGTGATTTAAAAAAAATAGTTACACCTGTAGGGTTTTAGCCAGTATTGTTAGTATGGCTTAAAGCAAACATAATAACACGTCAACAGGTCTCTCAATATGATAGAAATACAAGGTTCAACATGTTGCAAGGGCTGTAAAATCGAGAGAAAATATTGTAGAACAAAATTTTGGTCATAGCGCCCCCACCGATGGAAACTTTCTCCATTTCTCTTTTTCAGTACACTATAGTCTAGTTACCCTGTAGAGTATACATATGTATGGTATTAATCATTATGGATGTTGAGGACGGAATCCAACAAAAATTGTTAGATAGAAAAGGAAAAGCAAATTCTTGATATATAGGCCTATACACTTTTATTACTGCAGTATTCAGTATTAAAAATACATTAATGGAACAATTTGCCAAGAAGTAGAAGTTGTGAGTTCCGTATCACCAGAAATTACCAAATGTTTATTGCTACAGTAATTGCTACAAAAGTGGAAAACTCTAGAACGCTAAATAGTGCTCTTCAAAAAATTGAGATATTCATTGAAGAATGTTAACAGCAAAAAAGATAGAATGGAAAATATCTAAGGAAATACGAGTGATAATTTGACCAAGTAAATACTGTACCGGTATACTATAGTCGTCATTATAAGGGTTATTCATCAACATTATCACCATCATTAACATCATCGTCACCAACAAAAACGAAAGCACTATCAATACTTTGATAGTCGACATCTCCATCGTGATTACCACCATTACATAAACACCACCACCACCATTCTCCTCATTCATCGTCATCCCCACCACCACTATCATTCTCATCATCATTCTCATCATTATTATCATGAACATCATCATTCTCATCATTATTATCATGAAATCATTACTGTCATCATACGTCATTATTATGCATCATTATTTACCGATACTATCGCTTCTATTATCACCATTAGGCATTTTATTACCATCATACCATCATCGTTATTCTTATTATCAACCTCATCATCATCATCATCATAATCATCAAAATGTTATCATCTTCATTATAATTGTCACCCATCATCAGTATCATAATTATAACATTCATCAACATCAGCATCCGTTCTTCACTGTGTTCCATAACCCCATGTATGCCACTGTAGCTGTTAATGGCCCATAATATGTCGCATTAATTTCTCATAGGCAGTGGCGGCTCTAGGATATATTTTCTGAGGGCTGTCTCTTATACACATCTAGATGTGTATAAGAGACAGATACAGTATGGATTCGGGCCAATACAGTAATAATTATTGATTGTTTGTTTGTAGTCTGCAACCTCATGTTTTTAACTTTTTCCCCATTTTATGCAGAAGCTTATACCATTGTTTCACAGACACAGAAATAATAATGTAGAAGCAACTAGAGTAGTCATGTGATAAGTCTAGGGTATTAAACTGAGATACGTACATTCAAGATCAGAAGTGGTCACATTGTTTGTGTCCTTGTGGGCAAGATAGAGACTTTTTCTGCATTTTCCTTGAAAGATACAGTATACGAGGCTACAGTCTCTCCACCCATCCGCCAATTAAAACAGTATTGAAAATCAACAACTTTTTTTTAAAATGTAAAACATGACAATTTTACAAGTGGCTTATGAAAAATACAGCCAAACCGTAGGAAATTAAAATGATGACATGTTCCTATTTTTTCATGTGTGCCTTTATATAGGCTGGTACAAACTAAATTTATTTTGGTCAGTTTGTTTCACATTCCGGGGAGTTGATAAACTTTCATTTTTTTTCCTTCATTTTCATATCGTAAGTTTGACTTTGACATTTGGACCAGTGGCGGCTCTAGGATATATTTTCTGAGGGGGGGGGGGCTAAGTTGTCCGACAGGGGGGACTTGAGCTCGTAGGCTCAGAGTTGGGAGAAGGGGTTGAGAGGGGGTTTCCCCCTCCCAAATGAAATTTTTTTCAAGAATATCAACCTCTAGATGGCCGAAAATCGCACTCTCAGACTGTGACAGACATGTGTTGGCTTGGTGTGGGACTATTTTTATATGTTTTATGGTCTGACTGCCCGACGAGCTCTGTCCGGCGGGGGGGGGGCTTGACCTGTCCGGTGGGGGGCTTAAGCCCATAGGCCCTGGCCCTATATGACGTGGTAGGAAGCGTGCAAAGGAAGAGCCAATATTCCCTCACGTGGTCACCAAGTAACTTTACTAATCGACCCGATTCGGGCGAGTAGACCACAATACGTAGGCCCTGTTAGGGCTACCACAAAGGCTTCTTGTTTGAGCAATTACCGTCAACATTCCAACACATTTAGTAATAAAGTACTACAATATAGCCGATTATCGTTTTTATTGTTTATCTTGATTGGAATTTGTAAGAGTATGACTAACCTTGGAATTTGGGTTCTGCTTATTAATAGGTTATTTTAAATATTGTACTTTGAACTGCACTGAAAAAGCACTGCTTTTAGAATTCAATAGGTTTAATAATTACAAATATTATTGTGTTTCCAGTGCTACACAGCAACCCTAATTTGAATATTATTTAATATGATCTTCAAGCTGCGACTTACATGTCCAGCTTATCCATTTTCCCCATGTCTCAGTTGATGTATGAAAGAAAGTGTTGGGGGTTAGATCTGCATGTATACTCTATAGGTCTCCATGGTCTAGTAGGTATGGCACTCGCCTTGATAGCGACAGGTTCAAATCCCGCTAGAGCTATATATA
>NW_022757233.1:137626-148665 GCF_011630105.1 Anneissia japonica
TTGATTAAGGGGAGTTCCACGCACAAAATAGAGAAAGAATTGTCAAACACATAAAATCAGAATTCAACCAAAGCAGAAGTGGACATAATACGCACGATATTGTATCTTTTATTACGTTAATCTCAATACATATGCTTTAATACTGCACGCATTATTTGGAACGGATGTTTTTATATGTGTTTATTGCCATCAAAAGAAATTTTAGAGTGCGGAAGGCTTATTGGCTTCCGCTTGTACACCATATATGGTCAGTGTTAAATTGCCGATGATCTCATCTCATGAATATTCATAAGGTCAATAGGTTACTGAATTTAACGAATAGGCCAAAGAACCTATAAGGAATAGGCCTATATAATTATATAGAGATGTTAAACTAGATCGCATCTCGATTTACTAGAAGTTGAACAAAGAAATCAAATTCATCGTTTTTTTACCGGAATCGGAGAATCATCATCTGATAGTTGACATATGAACATAGCAACGCTATCGTATAGGATTTCCTTGTGTATGGGTGTCCATGTGGTGAGGGTGAGTCATCCATCACGTTACCGCTGAACTGTAGACGCTATAAGAAAGTGTTATCAATGGGTCGTACGTCACCAAATATGATATTATAGCTCCCGGAGTCAGCGATCAAGCGAACAATTAAGCTGTAGTGTGCTTTCTGAACAGAGCGGTCAGGAACCGTCCTGCTTCGGTTGGTTTTTTGTTTCTGAATAACAAGAGCTTAATTGTGACATACTCTTACAAAACCCACGTCCACGACAGAAATACTTGCATTCAAGTAGAGGTTACGTTTATTTCAACTTATTGCGTATGTAGCTGGTAGCTTCGAAGAAACCGAAAAAATGAAAACTATTTGTTTGGTAACATTACTAATTCTTGGCTGCTTAGCTTGGTGCACAAGAGCTCAAGACGTCACAACAGGTCTGGTAAGTAGCGTAACTTTCTAAATTCCTATATTAAGGCAGGCATTTAGAATTTTTGTATCATTATCAGGGAAGTTTTTTTTTTAATTTAAACAATAAACGGGAAACAGCTCATTGTGTACATGCCTGGAGCTCAGTATGCCTATCGGAGCTTAATTGAATTGAATGAATAGAATTTGCACAATCTTGATGGCAATTGGACCTATTCCGTTCATTGCCAAAATAAAGAAGTTGCGGTAATGATAAGTGAAGTTTTTGGGCCTACAAATCAGCTAATATAAATTAATTTAAAAATCCTCTCATAGATTGTGAAATAATACTTTGTTATCATTCTAATTAGTTTCGGAGTTGACAGTAGGCGTAAACTTGGGAGGTATATAAGGATGAGCTCAACCTAAAATTGATCGGTTTGTTTATGTAGGCCTACAACTCAAGATGTTGGTGAACGGAATTGAGGCTGAAGTTTTCCTTGATGTATAGGTATAAAATTAGAAGATAACAACTTCATTGAAGGAGGCACAACCGAAACATTCCCTTTAATGTACGGTAGCCTATCATACAGTAGTTGTCGCTAGTTTCTTTAGTCATTAAAAAGCCATTTTATACATTCATACTTGATATAACCAACAATTCCCTGATATGATGTAACTAGTTAAACCTATTAGCACTGCTTTCAGACTTATGAAACGATTGAGTTTGTGTTCCATGTATTTGGATCCAATATAGCGCATAACAGGCCTCAGTTGGCATAACGCGCTATATAAAAATTGGCATTGTATATATTATATTATTTAGCTCTTTGAGGGATTACTTCTTCCCACTCCTAGATAATTACACAATATAACTTGTTTTTTGTGAAAAGCTTCTGGAATTTATGGAGGTACGAACGTGTCAACTATTGCCTATACGTACAACATCTATTCTGAGACAAAATTGGCTCTGGCCTAATACTAATGTACTACTGTATTAATTATTGGGCGTATTCGACTGGTTCATTTCGTTGACTACGAATTCTCGTTGAGTATTATTTTCATTCGACTGGTTCGTAAAATTAACGTAAACCAGAGTGCGTTAATCAGCGTTAATTTATTCACGTGACCAAAACAAACATGGCCGATTGGTGAGTTTAGATACAACATTTGCGTTAATATAATTTAGATTAAATTTCAGAAAATAAAAATTATAATATTTACCCGCATTAAGTCAAAAAATAATTGTAGGCTAACAGAATTCAAACACTGTATGAATTTTTTTTTTTACGAAAAACCCAAATATGCAGCCGTTTTGTTTTGTCGAGTCTTTACAAGTTTTCTATTCGACTGGTCGCCTTCGTTAAGTTTTACCGCTGCGCAGGTGGTCGTGGTTTAACGAAGAACGACCATTCGAATAGTATACGGCCATGTGTTTCCTCATTTTAATAAAAGAGGTGGACGGACTTTAGCGTCAGTATAATGACAGAATTAATGTTGAATTTTGGAAAAAAAAAAAAAAACACACAAAAAAAAGAAAAACCAACAACAATGCGACCAAGATTCGTAATAAATATTGTTCGTAGTCCCTCAAATACAGTAGACATGGGCCATGGCTTAGTTTGATTAGAGTTCACAGGACGAGCTATTCCGTATGGGGTTTAATTAGATGTGTACGAGCCTCCGGTCAGACGATGATGGATCAGAGAGTCAGTTGAAAACATCGGTTATTGTCAAGGTTAAACCAGTGTCTTGGAACTTCCTTGAGTTACCATGACCTTAACTTTTGTCGGTGATTGTCTAATGTGATTGGACACATCCTAACATTGTTTCTAATTGTTGGATCGCCATTATTTTAAATGATATATTGAAGGTCGACTATAATTAAATTTGCGCATTGTACAAATCAATGTTGCCAAGGAAGGGGAAAATAGGGAGTGCAATATCAATGTTACCAAGGAAGGGGCAGATGGGAGCACAATCAAGGTTAGCAACGGTGGGGAAGATGGGAGAACACTCCACCAGATTTCGATTTTCAGAGGCTACGTAAATTTGCTTCCATAAGATGCAAAACATAACAATATCGATTAGGCCTTAATGAATATGAAGGATACCGTATCGTTGCATTTTCGAAACCCTATACTAAAGTATTACTATAGAAAAAGGAAAAAAAAAATTTCTACTTTGAGAAATTAATAAGTACGGTAAATCAGTGTTGATATTTAATTTTTGAAAGACGTTTATTAGAAATGAAAAAGAGAAAATTTTTATTGTTGTCAACCACTGCCGTTATCTCAAATTGCGACGTTATACTGTGGAACGCCTGATTGGTAATGACTGCATGTTGATTGTGAACTGAAGGCAGAGGAGGCGTTCCATATTATACTGCCCCTAAAGCTTCAACTTCAGAACCGCTGATTTTCCGGCCTTCGACTCCACATTACCAGACGTCATTCACACTCCTTTTTCAGCAATAAATTCTCGGAAGATTACATTTGATGAGGCCATGAGACCATAAAGCAATTACTGAATTAGTTTTCCAATAGACTTAAAACTCACGGTTTTTTTTCACGACCCTCGAACCCTGATTGGGGCACCTCTCAGCCGGAAGGCTTGTTTTCTGCTCGCAAATGGTTACGCTTGGAGGCAGACGTCGCTCTTTCATGTTGTGCTCTAAGATATACATATAGAATCACTGAAAATAGTCTGTTACAAAACATTGAAACGGAGTTTTATTCAGGTTCTCCTTGGCAACATTTCTCGGGCCCATGGACTCGCTTTGTTCACACCGTCACTTAAACCGTGCCGCTCATGTTATCGTTACTATAGACGTCATCATTAGCATTATGATTGCTATCATCATTATTAATCATTAAAATCTTATCAATGCGGAAAAAAATTCCTAAAATTTAAAGAAATTTACGTCATTGTTAGAGCTACTCAGAATGCAAAAATGTCCATTTCAGGGAAAGGAAATACCAATTTTCCAGGACCACCTTTCCAACCGCCGCATTCGAACCTATCTCCTCCCTCCACAAATTTGGATCCGCCACTGAAGGTAACACTATAATTTACATGCCTCTAACTCAAGGTAAAAATTAAATTACACCGACGTCAGGCAGTAAGGAACCGTAAATGAACGGTAGGTTTTAACAGCCGCATTTTACTTGTTCTTTATCCTAAATATCTATATTTCCCGAAAAAACAACTTGCATTACTTACCGAACTAAAAAAAAACGCGTGGTCGTGTATACCATAGTTATGGGTGTTCAAGTGCCATGCTAAGTATGTGAAACCATTAGCGTCATAACCATTGCAGAAATTATCAATCAATTTATATATAATTTCCGTTCTAATATTTTCATTTTACTAGGCCTATGGTTCAAAATGTTAAGGCTGCTTGCATGTGGAAGGTTTCATTCATTTTATTGGAATATTATCAAAAACAAGGATTGGTCGGTGACGACTTGTATGTTAACGTAGATCTACAGAATAATGGGGCTAATAATGATGATAATGATGGGGATGATGATGAACATGATAATGATAACGATGATAATGATGTTGGTGGTGAATGACCATCGTCATCATCACCATAACTATCGTCATTATCACAATCAACATCATCTTCATATCGTGACTCATTATATGCGCATCATTTACTTCAGTTTTTTTTTAAATTCAAAAGTAGATTAAAAATCTTGTTCTATTATATAAGGGCGACTCATATTGTTGCAAATACAATGTCACTAGACTCGTTCTTAGTATGAAATATAATCCAACAAGGCTTGAAAGAGTTGAAAGAGGAGAGTATTTACTTGATACAATAGACTTGCATTAAGTAAATGTAGAATTTTAATACCAACACACTCATTGAATGAATAAGTAGGCCTAATATAAACCAGGAGCTAATAAAGGCCTAATATTATTTATCTAATCGTCATCCGTTCGCATTTTGAGTTAATGCAATAATAAATAGGGCCTACGACATGATTCTGTGCGCACATCCTCGCAAATGAAACAGTAGATGGACAGATACAGTATTCAAATTTAATTATACTATGTTTTAAGTCGTTAAACCGGTACTTAAAGAACTTATTTGTATATTCCAAGAAAAACATTGACTTTTCAAAATAAATTTAATGATTTTCAATATAAAAATAAACATTTCATAAATTAATTTATTGTGAAATATAAATGTCTATTCAAAGAATTCGAATATTCAAACATTCATAACAATAGTATGATAGGCCTATCCTGTTTAACAGTATAGTTTTATTTAATTGCCACTTATTGAGAATATTGTACCAGGAGAAGGAAATCGTTGACATTTTTGTTTTAGAATACTCTAACAGTATTTTCATGCCCGCATTAGCAATAAAGCATAAATCCCAGACTACATACAGTGTTATACCGTCACCGTTAAGCGTCAGCAATTTACATTCGCAAATATCTTGTGTATGCCGTATAATAGTTGCGTATCCCTGTGGAATTGTTCCCCTTAAAAATACTCCGGCTGTCAACACCTTAAGGCCTAAAGAGCAAATACATCTGCATAAATCTTGTCTGGCAATTTTTTTTTGGCGCGGAAAGAATTTTAACCATAATGCATATAGTAGGCCTAATGGAGTGCATTTTAATTACTATTAGAAGATCATTGTAATAATCATAACAATTTGTAAAAAAAATGTCAATAACGACTGAAAACCGGAATTTTCTCCCAAAAATCGAAATATCAATTGGCATACAGATGATCTGATGATTGAAATGCAAAAACCAACCCCGCAAGATAATCGTTAAAAGTAGTCCCCAACAGTAAGTTTATCATGGAAAGAAGAGAATTGGCATGTATTTAAAAGTTCTCTCCATTAATGTGATGTTCAATGACTCTGCGTTGAAATAACTACTGTACCAAATTGAAGTTTATATTTAGTTTATACTATAAACACAATATTCTCATTTCCAGTGTATCATAATAAGAAATTGGTGTTTAAATAGATGTTCTGGAGTGTCAATCAGACAGCTGACAAACGGAACAAAAACACTCGTGTTGACGTATACGTTCCGGCAAAAAAACCCGAATATGGGACGCCAATTAAATTAGGTATGGCGCGCACTAAGCGCAGTAAAGAGTGAGTAACCCAAAATTAAGGCCTGGAACCCAGGCTAACTTATACGTATAAGTAAAGCTGTAGTTGTGTTAGCAATAATATCTAAGGGCGGGGCTTTGCTCCAAATATACGCCTAGATCTTTATATTAGGCCTAAATAATTTATGGTTGAATACAGAATGGAAGATTGTTCCAAAGCAGTCAACTGCTCTCTTTCTAATGTAATATAAAACAGATTTGATAGTAGACCTACACTTGACCTCAACAACCAACCATTCCCCCGTGTTCAGAATGTTACGGTAAGCATAACACCAATAGGCTTAAAGTACGTAAAATGTGTGAACCGTGACTGTAGAAATGTACTTTGTACCTTTATATAATTATTATAATATATGAGAGCACCGATTTAAGATGACAGTTCATGTCAATTAAGATTCCATATTACGTCATTATGGGAGAGAGGAATGATATTGGAGAAAACAACCCGGATGTGATGAGCCATTGGAAACATTTAGTTTCCATTTGCTATGCTACCGTATTCATTGAAATATGTATAAAGTAGGCCAAGATTTAGAATACTCGTGGAACAAAGGTCATTATCCTCAATTCAACTAAATTATTGGATATGGTATTGGTTATATACCCGCGCGAATTGAAATACAGAATAATCATCTATTAAGTAAAAGGTATTGTGGCTTATGATGACTAACGCGCAAGTTAGGTCAAGGATTTCATTCTTACTTTTATGGTTTTCATTTGTATGCAAGATGACTCACCCTTTTAATGTGCAACTGGTATTATGTAAACTTGGGATTATACAAAAATAATAAACCCGGTCACAACATGACCTTTCCCCCGGTATTCCACATTACATTTCTCTCGACAACTCCATCCATTAAGGTAACTTAATGATCCAACCATCAGTCAAAATTTCTCGCCAGTCATTAGAAATTATATTACTTTCACTTCCGTAAAGTAGCAACAAATAGAAAGAATACACTTTGATTTGATTTTGATTCGATTTGAATCATCACTTTAGTGGAGATGTAGATTGGTGATACTTGCCTCCAAATACCAATGCCCTGGGTTCAATTCCATGTGATAGTGCCTGATTTCTTTCATATGACCAAGGACAATTCCAAGCCTTGTAATGAGACTTATTTTATTAAAGCATCTTGTTGGCATGTCTGTCTTGTTTACAAGCATCTTTCCATTTAATTGACGATTTAATTGCTGTTGGATGTGTATGAATAAATAGGCCTACAAATTTTCGTGTACCTGTGGTTAGGAACTATGCCAACCATGGCCACATGCTTTCAAAATGGTATCTACAGAAACATTGTTATTATCAGAATTTCTAATTGAAATAATAATTATGATGATAATAATAATGAGGTCTTATAATATGATTAATTATTACGTATTTAATACGATAGTACTTAATGATAATATATTACTAATTATAAACGTAATTATGGATTAGTATTAATAATATGCCCATCAATACTTTATTATTGATAATACAAACACCATTATTATTATTATTATTATTATTATTATTATTAAGTGTATTCCTTTATATGATCCAACATCCAATGTAATAAAGTGTGAATTCAGTACGTCCCCGAACACCCATGAAAATAACGAAGTTCCAGTGATACGGCTAGGAATCGAACCCACACCCTCCATAATTTCTAAACTAGGTTGATATTTCCAGAGGCTAGGGGGAATTCGATCCCACTTAATTTGCGTTAGAAACAAAATCGACAATGATGTAATTTTTGTACTTAAATTTAGATGTTATTTTTATATTTTTTAAAGCTATTCATATTTAAAATAACGCGCCAATTTTAAACGTTTGAACATGAATGTGTTGCACTCGTTTCTTGGTTGCTGTGGCAATTCCGACAATAACTGGCTGGAGGGAAAAGTTCAGACTACATAATGGCTTATTGAGAAGAATATGTAACGGTAGGCCTATACTACAAAATTTCATTAAAGAACTTGTATTTCCTTATAATACACTAAGCAGAGCCTAGTGTGTATGCTACATTTAGCTTTTACTTTCTCATTTAACAAAGAAATTTGATACCTACTTTTGCAATGCATAGATCTTAGGCCTAATTGAATTACTAAAAATTGATTCCATGTTTTTTGAGGAAAGCGATCTAGACAGTCGGGGATTTGTCGTCATTATTAACACTTTTTCTCATTATATTATTATCAATAGTTTTTAAAGGCTTCTTTCACTTCTATGATGAAATTGAAATTTTTTCTACAGATCCTATCTCTATCGTTCCTTTTTTTCATCTCTCCTCACTGGCGTATCTAGGATTGAAATTGGTGGGAGGGGGGCACGAATGAGATGTGGGGTGGAAACTCGATGATTGGTGACGGGTACTAGCTTGCAATATATGGTAATATTAAACTTGAGCGTGATTTTGAAGGGATGGGCCATGGAGGGGGGTGGAGATGTATTTGGGGGGGGGCGTGCGCCCCAATGCACCCCTAGATATGCCACAGCCCTCCTTATTCTTAAAAGTCTTCAACTTCAGAGTAGGCCTAATTAAAGAATGATAGCGAATCAATCAGATGTTAACGCAAATTATATTTTTTGATAGCCTATTGAAATAAGTATGAAAGATAAAAAGACAAATGGAAAAGTTATTATGGGTGTGTAGTCCAAATGATCTGTCTAGCGCATGCGCGTTCTGTGATGTGTTGGTCCCCATCCACGCTGTAATTGCCCAAAGGAGGCTTGAATTTTAATTATTTCCCTTTAGCATCCGAAGTTTGTATTCTCCAAGAAGATATCAATGCATATGACGTTGGTTGCCTTTTATCAGGCCAAGACGGTGATGAGTCAGTTGCGAATTGTTACAATGAAAATGTATTGATGTAAAATCAATCAATCAATCAATCAATCAAACGATCGATCGATCGATCGCAGTCAACCAATCAATCAATATTCAATCAATCATTCAACTAACGTAACCAACCCTAATCAATGACTTATACCGGTAATTGTTTGCACTTCTCGGCAATGTTGCATAAACTTCAATTTATTTAACTGACCTAAATCTCAATTAATCACGTGACGTGTATATGAATACAATGCACATATTTTTAGTGATGATTGTTGTACTATATGCGGATCTTTACCCAACTTCTGAATTATTTTTATGCAGGACTTTATGAAAAAATATGGATATTTAAACCCAGTTGGAAACGTGGAAGATTTAATGACACAGGAAGAATTTAGTGAAGCTGTAAAGAATATGCAGAGGTTTAACGGCTTAGAAGAAACTGGTATTCTAGACAATGCAACTATCGCTTTGATGAAAATGCCGAGATGTGGAGTTCCTGACCCTGTTGACTCCCCCAATAACGGTTCAGTTTTGGGAGGGAGGCTCAAGCGATACGCCCATACCGGAGGACGATGGGATAAAACACGCATAACTTATAGGTAAAGTATACATTAAACGTAGGCCTATTATTTACTCCAGCCTCATTTTAAGCAATCAATGAAGAGAACATCGTTCTATCATGTAAAGTAATGTTTGTTGGTGCTTATTGACGATGGTTTCATTAAGTTTTTGATCTCTTTATGTATACCAGAATCATTAACTCATCTCCTGACCTCCCGCAAAACGATCAAATCGATGCCATTAGGCGCGGCTTTAAAGTTTGGAGTGACGTCACGCCTCTCACGTTTGAAGAAATAACTGAGAATAAAATAGCAGATATTATGATGTCATTTGGTAGCTATAGCCACGGGGACCAGTACCCATTTGATGGTCCTGGCGGTACACTGGCTCACGCATATCCCCCTCAGGATGGGTTCGGCGATCTTGACGGAGATGTCCATTTTGATGAATCTGAAAGTTTTAGTGTCAACAACGTCAGAGGTAACGAGTCATGCTTGAGAATTATTAACCACAAGTTTCATTAGTTTAACATCATCAGCTGAGTCCTTCCAAGTACTCCTTGCGTTAATATTTACTAACATGTATTTTGTCAGATAATATTATAGGCCTAAATGATATATATCAATAATAATAATATTAATAATAATTATCATCATCATCATATTATCATTGTCATATCTTTATCATGGTCATTATCAACATCGTCATCATTATGTTGGTTATCATCATCACCATTTTTATTATAATCAACATTAACTTCATATTCATCATCATCATCATTATCATCATTGTTATCAATATAGTCATCATTATCAGCATCATAATTAGTATTGTTATTTTAATCATAATCACCATCATCGCATTATCATCGTGGTAGTGTTGAAGTGCACAGAGACCAAGTACTAGTATTATGCGCTATATTATGTATGTCAAAATCATAGGCCTACTGTATATTATTAACAGGCCTACAATTGCAATTACAATAATCATCATAATCACCATTATTATCATCATTATGAACATTGCATCATTATCTTCGTCGTCGTCAACAACATCATCATCATCACCATCATCATCATCATCATCATCATTACCATCATCATCATCATTATCATAACATTCTAATGATTGTTTTAAAATATGGCTTATGTATGTTTTGAAACTCCTTAATCTGACTAACTATTGACATTACTTGCATTGCTAGTTATGAACAATTAACCTATATAATATATATCCCACATTATAGGCATCAACTTATTACAAGTGGCAGCCCACGAGATCGGTCACAGTCTAGGCTTAGCCCATTCGTCTGACGTCAATGCTCTCATGGCGCCGTTTTACCGGGGCTATGTGCCCAACTTTAGGCTGCCCTATGACGATATTACTGGTATACAATCACTTTATGGTAAGTAATTAAATATATTGCTGTAGCACCATAATTACACTGCATACCAATGGGAATAATTAATTAAAAAAAATAATAATAATAGTAAAAATTATGATTAGGCCTATAATTAGTTCATTTTTCGTCATGCGTTGACAAAGAATACAGAAGTAGTCAAATTATTATTATATACCGGTATATATATATATATATATATAT
>NW_022757233.1:148993-150501 GCF_011630105.1 Anneissia japonica
AACTTGGCTATAGGCCTATATTTAGTCTATAATATGTAGGCCTATACAATTTATGTGTATATGTAGGCCTATTATTATTATTATTTAAATAATATTATTATACGCCTAGTTGTGCCGTTTTCTATATGCTTACCAATATTTTCAACAACAGTATGCCTTTTTGTAATTTGTTTTGCAACAACGATTGAGCTATTTGACAATGCCTTACATGTTTTATACTTCCGATAGATAGCGTGTGAATCATAATGAATGCGAGCTGACCATGACATATTATCACACATGTACAAATAGCATACATTTTAACGCGCACATAACATTTACAGATAGTTCTGCCCGATTTGTCACTGTACAATGGGCATGGTAATTATAACACTCATTATGCTAATGGTTATTCAATATTCATTTAGAAATTAGAAACATTATTATTATTATCATTATTATTATTATTATTATTATTATTATTATTATTATTATTTATTATTATTATTATTATTATCATTATTATTATTATGACGTCTATCATTATTACTCGTATCATGTTTTAGTGTATCCCGTGACTCTGTGACTCATATGAAAACACCGGGGCATTCCTGTTAGTCTTTTTTAGACATACTTTAAAAGAAATATCACAATAAACCGACTCTATATTACTTCTATATCCTTATAAAAACAACGGACCTAGCCTTAACGATTGCTTGCAAAGGGAACTGAATTAAGTCATTATATCAATCAATCAATCAATCAACCAACCAACCAATCAATCAAATGCATTTTGGTGTTGCTAGCTTCTTCAGGAAACTATACAGGACACAGCACTTGAAAGCCACACTCTCATTGTGTTTGGTTTAACGATTGGAATGAATCCGAATACTTCTACTTCTCAAGCCAAGCTCATCGTCGTTACGTGTATTAGATGATATTAATTTAACTTTTATCGAATGATTCAACTCTTTATTGAGATATTTTGTATATGATTATATTTGATATGATTAAGATGTTGTCTTATAAAGTGGCTAATATAAGAGTTTACGTAATCGATAAATAAGGCCCTCATCCCCCACCCTATATTTTCCTTTATGTTTTGTTAAAAATTAAACTTCCAAACATCAACAAATGGATAGTGTTTAACCTCATTTACATACTGTACGCACTTATCCGAAACAGGAAGCCTAACACACTGTATGTCTATTATGTGGTAGGAAGCATTACATTATTATGTACGGCTGTTAGTCTGTTAACATGAATTCGACTAACAGTAGGAGACACAAACATGCGCATTAGTGTGACCTCATTATTTCACAACCGGCATTTTTAGTGATTTTATCTCTTGTCTTAATTTATATGAAAAAATAATAATATTAATGTTATCTTATAAGGAGCATGTCCATCTCAGAGAGCTGCTCGCTGCACCTTTTTCACCTGCAGAGAGCTGCAGTTTCTTTTTAGCATTTTCTTTTATAATTATTTTTTATATGTTTTAAATATTTCTTACATATATAGGCCTATAT
>NW_022757233.1:152626-177015 GCF_011630105.1 Anneissia japonica
AGAATATACCGGTAAAGTTTCGTCAGCAAATTTAAGGATGTTCGTGTAATAAGTTTGTTATTGAAGAATACTTTTCTTACAACTTGTGTCTTTGAAAATTGGTAAATGTTTGTGAATGTTGGTTGGCGTTATATCTAAGATTATACATTTGTTTTTTATCATTCCATTAAAAGATTGTTAATGTATAAATCTGTATTTTATAAATTTAGGACACGAAATATTGGCGTCTGCGCAGGCCAAATGAATTAATTTCAAGTGACGAAGGTGATATTAGCAGACAGTTCTGGCGTTCCCTCCCCAAACGCGTAGATGCCGTCTACGAAAGATACCACGATAGTATGATAATATTTCTTAAAGGCGGAAAATACTGGGAGTATTATGGCCTAACCAAACATTCAGGACCTAATAAGCTATCTAGCTTAAAGTTGCCACTTCACATCGACGCCGCTGTTTCATGGGGCTACTATGGAAAGACGTATTTCTTTAAGGGCACTCAAGTGTGGCGATTTGATGAAGTCGAGAAGAAGGTGGATGCAGGTTTTCCTGCACCAATTAAAGAAGTATTTAGAGGAGTACCCGATCATATTGATGCTGCTTTCCAATATAATGATGGTAGGTCATGTTCTGTTCTAATAAGAATAATTTGAATATAACCAACTATATTAATAATAATACAGTAATATATAGGTGTAATTTTGCCCTACCTGACGTAGAAATGTACTGAATAATCAGTACGTTTAAAAACAACTGCGAAAAAAATCGCAAAATTACACCTATACATGATTCTCCTGACGCAAATCCAGTTATTGTCTAATAAATCACGACAATAACAATTATTATCAATACAGTAATATGCCTAAAATTACTATTATTGTTATTATTATTATTATTATTATTATTATTATAAAGATGATAATTTGACAATGATAAATTTTAATAATGTCGTTCATTTTGATGATGATGATGATGATGATGATGATGATGATGATGATGATGGTGATAACAAGGATAACGACTGTAATGATGACGCTGCTCGATAATTTTCTTTATTGACGTTGAGAATTGCCTTTGATAATAATTATATGTGTCTGCAATTATTGATGTAGTGACGATTCTAATAGGCCTAGTAACCAATGGCGGCGCCAGCGTCTGAAATCTGGGGGGTGGGGCAAGGTAAAATTTTAAGGGTTACAATATGCTGGGGTGGCCCGGAGTGGGCGTCATCAGACATCGCTCAAACTTTCTTGAGTAGTCCAGGGGGTGAAGCCTCTGAAAAATATCATAATTTAGGGGTTTCTGGGCCTATTTAATCGATTTTATAGATAAATAGTCTACTAATATGTAGAAAATATATATCATTTTTTCTTTCCGACGAATTGTGGTTTTTCCTTTTATTTTTTTTGTCCCTCCCCCCGCTAGCGCCGCAACTGGAATCACATTATGATGAGAATGTTTACATAGGCCTATGTTTCTTTCACTCAGGTTACACCTACTTCATCAAAGGGAGGCAATACTACAGATACAATAATAAACGGGAAGCAGTCGATAATGGATTTCCTCGTATATTTGGAGTTGACTTTTTTGCGTGTCGGACAGAACAGTATTCCGAGAACGGAACTATATACAACGCGGATGGATCTGTATATAAGTATAATTCAACAAATGATGTTGATCCAAATACCGGAGCCAGTGTACATTCTCAATTACCGGCACTTTTATTCACACTTATATTATCTTCTATGTTCATTCTTTGGTAAAAACGCTGTTTAGATTACGCAAATTTCAAACCAAAGTGACTGAATGTGAGCGACAAATCCAAGATTGGACCATAGGAAAATAACATGTTCACAATCTTGTGAATCTGTTGCGAACTTGAAAAAAAATCGTCAAGCGGGTTTACTAGACGAACACTACAGAAAACAGATGGATTTCAGATCAAGAACTAGTCCATTACCCCTAATATACGTATGTTAATTAATAATTAATTAATTGATTGATTCAGTTCTCTCTAAAATTATGTGTAGATCTGTTCAAAGAGATGATACAGAAACAAAAACCCAAAATGTATAAATGTGTTCTCTTTGTAGAGATTATTGATGAATTATTAATTAGTTACTATTGATTGACCAATAAAGAACGATTATTGATTGATTATTTGATAATTTATTTTTGTTATTGATTTGTTTTTATTGATTGATCACTGAATGGTTATTATTGGATTTATTGTTTATTGCTTGGCTATTATTGATGGATTGGTTACAATTGATTAACCAATAAAGAACGACTTTCTATTGATTGATTATTGATTTCTGTTATTTATTTATTTTATTGATTGATCATTGAATGGTTATTATTTATAGATTATTGATTGGTTGTTATTTATTAATCATTAATTGGTTATCGTTGATTGATTAATTTATTATTTTTCTTACAATCTGAAAATATACTATTGATAATTAATTGATTATTATTGATTGATTGTTTACTGATTGGTCCTGGATTGAATTGATTTTTAATATCAATTAATCATTGATTGATATTCCTTTATTAGATTTCATTTGTTATTGATTATTGATTGATCTATAAATCAATAATTGAATGATATAATGATGACAATTTTTTTTTATTGTTTTCTCATCCTGATTGATCTATAAATCAATAATTGAATGATATAATGATGACAATTTTTTTTTATTGTTTTCTCATCCTGTATGTGTATCTCGTTGTGTCTTTAATTGCATCTTTGCACTATAAAGTTTATAGTAATTTATTGATTATTTATGTTAAGGAAATAATTCAAAGAGGGCTGGACCCTGAGCCGGAGCACATAAAAACTAATGATATAACATAGATTATTCATAATAAAAATTAATTATGTATTTGAATTACTCAGATATGAATACTATGCTTAAGAATGATTCATAAATTATTTGAATAATTTAGAATTTGAGAATGCTGTATTATATCATGGAGATATAATACATTATAATTTACTATTATAGCTCCATGACCATTTTTTTATTTGAATATTAGCATTTTCTAAGAGTGTATATCTTCTATGATTACACGGCATGAGTTACTTTATGGATACATTACAAACGTTACGCCTAATCGCCTAGTTCAATAGTAACTGATGAGCGTTTAGGCTTAATAACTGACAACATCATATTGGTAATGCGTTTATAATCAACCATTAGGTTCAGTAGACAATTCCATCTAGTCTGTGCAACTAAATGTTGTTTTTATGTTATTGTGATATTTAGTAGTTTGGTAACTCAATTTATACGTACTGATATCAAAATGTCCACGTTTTTTTTTTATTCGGGTGACCCGGTCACCAGTAATATCGAACAATTAGGCTAACATTTGTTCTGTCGTTGATGTTTTCAAGGTGAACATGTGGAATTGTACGAAATGTTATCTGGAGAGGCAGAAATAAAATGCGCTCATCCAATATATAAGATCTCATAAATATTAAAAACTGCTTAGTAGACTAGACTATTGATGATAAGACAATAAATGATTATAGATATCTCATGGTTCATCCAATAGGCATATTTTATTACTATGGTTGAATCACTGTCTGTTTGTCTTAACTATATAATCTTTCATATGAACTATTTACTATGCATTTTATGGCTGTCAGCCTGAATATAAACAAAAATGTTAATCGATGTTATAGCTTTATTGTTTCTATTATAGGCCTAGCACTTATTATTTTTCATGTTCAGTTATTCGTTTTAATGAAATTATAAATAGGCCTATTTGTTAAATGTACAGGTGTAGATGATTAACATGACTGACAGATTGTATCATGTTATATACATCGTGTAAAAAGTGAATGAAAAACAAACAGAAGATTGAAAATAAATACATTTTAGATAAGAATTAATTGTGTACTTTATTTGATTTGCATAATAATGTATTTGAAATTCCACTTCTACATCAAATCAGTGGCAGCACACAGTTAATGAATGAAAGAAGAGGAAAACATCAACTTAAGCTAAACATTAACCAAAATATAAAAACCTAACTAAGAAGCAAAATACAATTTTGTATAATGGTTTGAGAAAAACAAATTGTCCCATCGGGATTCGAACCGAAGACTTTCTTATTATAGTTCGGGCCTTTGGTTGCTAAACCAACTGAGCTATGGGCCAAGGTGGTGTATTTCTGTGTATTTTCCCATAGTACATGTTATATCCTCAAATTGCATACTATGCAATAAGTAGATTATTTGATAACTCTAATGGGATAAATATTTTTTATGCGTCCTTATTTGATAACAGTTACGTCATTACAAAGGAATGGAGCTATGGTTTGGTGGTTAAGGTGCTTGCTTCCCAATCCCAAGGCGTGTTCAATCATGGCAACACATGCTAAGTCGATTTCTTACAAACAAAACCAACTACACTTCCCAAGACATGTACTGTACAGTAATGGGACTTGGTTAAGAGCATTGAAGATTTCGAAATGATCAACTCCATTTGTTAAGCCTCACAAAGACGCTTGGTCATTATAGAATATTGAGGTTTAGTGATCAGCTTCGCCCGATGGATCTTAATAATAACAATAAATATTTATATGTATTTGTGTTTTTCATTTCACGATGGGGCTAAAAATTGTATTATCACATTTTATGATATAAATAGAACTACATAATGAAATAGGCCTTTGTTTTAATTAAAATACATAAAACCTTTCGCACAATATCTTTAAACGTCCACGAAAGAAAATCAGTCATGACTACAGAGTTAGTATGTGGTTTCTGTATGCGGATCCTCATTTATAAATACTGTACCGTACTGTATTGAATGGTGAGAGGTCCACGGTAATACCGCATGTAAAGTCATGTTTTATATATCATTTATGACACTTAATCGGGAGAGAAGACGTCGTGTAGGCCTATATCGAATACAAAATAACACTGCGTGTGTGCCCGGCTTAATGAACCCTCTTAGAGTATAAAATAAGCGGAAAAACTTGTGTTTTATTGTAAATTAATAACTTATTTGATCCTTATAAATAAGCAATTCAATGTTTTGTTAGGTTTTTAGGGTTTTTCCCAGCTTTAACCATTTGCGCATTACCATTATAACAATTAAGTTCAATGTTTATTGATATGATGCCAACGTTTTTATTACAATTCCTCTGTTAAATTAATTTTAATTGAACCTTTCACAGAACAACATCCTCATCAACAATTAACAAACAGGAACAACAGTTCAATGCAATTATATTACTGTTATCTACAAGATTGAACTCCTTCAGTGGCTACGAATTAATTTGTCATCAACATAACCTATTGTTTAAAATAAAATGTTTTTTCTTTCTTGGAAAAACTCTCATCTTGTGATTAATTTAATACTACCATTATCATTACCGTTATTATTATCATCACTATACCCATCACCATCAATTACCAAAACCATCACCATTAACATCATCATCATTGTCGTTACTTTAAACATCACCATCATCACACAACCAACATCATTACCATAACCATCACCTCATTATAATCATTAATATTACCAACCATCATCATCACCATTCTCCTAACCACCACCATCATAATTAACAAAAGCTGTTGACACATGAGAAAAGAAACTGAATATATGACACCATAACACTTTTAGAAAATTTCCATCAGTAATTCAACAGCACATCACTATCAGTATCTGACGCTTATTTTTTTTGGTACATAGTTCCGTCTAGAATAAAGGCTGACAGTGATAAAACTATGGATGATAGCTAATACATATTCTAAAGTGTTCTGTTTGTGTGCAAGATCAAAGCTATTTTCACATTACAAGTAGGTCTACGCAATGCCGTAGCCAGGGTTTTCACAGTACGGGACAATATCAGGGTGGACCCATTTTACGCGTAAATTCAAACAATGTGGATCCATTTTACACAAAAATATGAAAAATCTGGAACAATTTTTCAAAAAGCGGACCCATCTTATGCATAAAATTATTTATTTTGCACCCATTTTTTAAAATGTGGCTTTTTGGACACGGCCATTAGAAAAAGTGTGTTTGACTGACGCAACTGTCCCAATAGCTGGCTACGGCATTGGGTCTTCGTCGACCAACCGTTATTCACGTTGCTTTGCTTTGAATGTTTTTCTTATTGGAAAAAAAAAAATCGTTTTTTGAGATGCGAGTTTACAATTGCAGTTACCATTACCATCGTCATCATCAACCACAGATTACCACATTATCACCAACACAATCATTAATATTAGGCCAGAAAATTATTTTTAAAATAATTTATTTTATTTTATTTTTACAATAATAAAGTGTTTCTTTAGTTTGGTAACTTGTCTCAATACGTCTAAAGTGTGCCAATGGAAGTACACTTTCTGTGCAGGTGCAACGATTAACCTACATAGATGTCTGGTAAAGATGCGGTTGCGTAAGAATCTGGGAGCCGCCTGACCAGTGAGCTTTATGTGTAGCTCAGTTCGATGGCTATTTCCGATTTTGAGCCTTTTGTTGAGAAGATAATCTCAAACCGGATAATACACGCATAGTAAGTGTTGAGACCAGATGATATAATGTAGCTATAATTGGTCAGCAAGGTTGTATTTTCAAGTAACAATGGAGGAATTTAGTCCTAGATAATGGATATACAAGTTGCATAGAGGAATGATTGTCAACAAAAGTGAATAAACATTGTACAGTAACAACAATGATAACGATGTTAATACCTGTAATAATAATTCTAATTTTTGTGTTCGTTTTATCTTCCAACAAAATCGTTTCGATTATAGTCTTCTTTCATTTAATTATTAGTCCTCTGGAAAAATGCGTCACCTAATTTAGTATGATCATCCAAAGAGAAAGAATCACCGAGAGTATAAACGTAATTGTTAGGCCTACTACTTACCAGACCAATCTGGGTTTCCAGATAATTAAATTACAGATAATTGACATGAAACCGAAAGGTCCACTGATTAATCTCATATAAGATAGTATAATACATACTCCAAGTATTGGATTTTTTATTACTATTGTCTCTTTTTTTATGAATTTATCTTTACTTGTAACTTTTGTTCTGTTGTATGGTCGAACCTCTCCTACGTGAGTGTTCGTCTGCTTTGAAAGAGAGAGCCAATGAAAATTATTATTAAATTATTAATTATTATCGAAATGTACGCCATCGTGTCGGGATTCAATATTGAATCCCGACACGATGGCGTGTATTTCGATACTTGGAGTAGGCCTATGTATTATACTATCTTGATAATTGACATCGTCATAACATTATGTCGCTATTGTTAATTTTTGACAAAACTTCTGATTCTGAAGTTATTAACAATGTAATTAACAATTAGTCCTATTTCGATGAGTGATGGTGTCAGGAAAATATCATAAGAGTGATTGCCCTAACTGACATGCTATCGTACTGAATACTCAGGAAAAATCGTAAAATTCGGTTAGGAATTGAACCCATGACCTCCAGATATCTATCTTGGTGTCATAATCATTTTACTATTGAGCTTGCACTTACTAGTATGGAATGCGATCCCCAAGAAGCAGCAGGTACTGGGTATGAGACAGGCTAATTATCTTGAGGTCGTGGGTTCCATTCCCAGCCGAATCACTTGCGATTTTTTCGGGAACGTACTGAGTATCAGACGATAATATGTCAGGTAGGGCAAAAAATCACTCCTATAGTCATACCGTAAAACCTCGAATTGAAGCCCAGTGGGCTTAATCTCGAGATGAAGCCCATCTCGAATTGAAGCCGGCCCACCCCAGACCCTAAATATATCTTAGCCCATCTCGAATTAAAGCCGGCCTACCCCACCCCCTCCCCCAACTCTATATTGAAAAAAAGTATGCTTATGAAATTCAATAAATTTTTCTTTTAAATTTGTTTTATATTGTAATAATGTATAAATGCAAAATTGTTTTGAATTGTGAACGCATATGTAAATATTGGTACAGCATAAGCTCACTGTATAATAGGAGAGAAAACGAAAAATTGAAAATCATGAAAAAAAGAGGATAAATAAAGGTGGGTGATCCCCACGAAAGACAAAAAAAAAAAGAAAAGAAGCCCATGGGCTTCTTTTCAAGATAGCATAGGCTTTTTTTTTTCGAGATAGTACAGTATATACACTACACCTGAATTACAAAAAAATAAATTAATTAAAACCAAACTTGGTTTATACAGTAGTTTAGGTGATTTAATGCCAGTTAAATACACTCCATGTTGCAGATTGATGTTATAGTGGCCGTATATATTATTTTATAGTACAAATTCAGAAAATGCACAACACTCATTTTGAAAAGAAGCCCCCTATTTGCAAAAGTAGCCTCGAAAAGAAGCCCATCTTGAAGAGAAGCCTACCTAACTCGCAAAAAAAAAATTAATTGTATGAAAATGATGCCTGAAATCCTGGGATTTCTATACCATAGAAACAACACTTAAATACGTTTTGTTATATTAAATGAGGAATATTTTAAAGCCACTTTATTCCAAATCTCCTATATAGGTTAATGGTTAATGAGAATTCTAAATAACAGCAGCACAATATAATAATTGGGACTGTTGGTCGTCGGATTGAAACGTTGGAAGATCCTCCCGTATTAGATTATCCCGATACAGCCGTTATCTCTTCAGCCTTGAATTATCATTTTCGTTCGAGACATCAGATCGAATTTTCCTATGATAATTAAAACGGAAAGCCGACGCATTTACGCATTTATACGATCATGGTACGATTGGTGTGTGGGCGTCTTAGCTTTGTCGCACACTGTAATTGAGAAATGATAGTGTTTACATTTTCAATGTAGGAGAATGCAGGTACACACCTATGTGTGGGGTGACACGCTGGAACACCACATTACATTAGTAGGCCTACTGATCAGGCTTTGGGGGAAAATAGTTTGGATTAAAAGACTAAATTGTAAAAACTGGCCTAACATTTCACTATTCTTATAGCCTGGTTTCCATAAGAATAGTTGGGCCTAAGTTGTCCTGGATATTAAGAGATCTCTATGGTTACCGAAAATCCCTGATAAATGACCATGAGAAATTTGTTGGCGCTTCATTTTGACTATAATATGGTGATGTGACAAGGATGATAAATTTTACTATTTAAAAGTGTCATTTCCGGCCATCTAGAGGTAAATTTTCTCACCTCAGCCCCAACCATGGTGGGGTTAAGGTGGTTGTAAAATCACGGATTTGAAGTATGTAAAGTACATACATCAAAGACGATGTTTTTAAGCTTTATTTTCTAAGGTACATCACACATATTAATAAGATCTCTATGGTTGCTGAAAATCTGTGATAAAAAATCATGAAAAATTTGTTGGCTATTATAATGGTGATATGATGATGATGAATTTTACTAATAAAAGTGTCATCTCTGGCTATCTAGAGGTACTATTTTCTCATATTTTCGCACCTCAGCCCTAACCATGGTGGGTTTGAGGTGGGTGTGGACTCATGAAATGTCTCCCCACCCCACACCTTTCAAAGCATACCTGGGTCACATTTCTTTCGAATTTCTGGATTCGCCACTATTGAGTTATTATAATTATTGTTAGGCTTACTAATATTAGACCTATTTATGATGCGTCTATTGGAAATTTCACTTTATCCTCTCAAAACAGTCCTTAGACGTTCAGAGTGCGCTACCTCCCAGGGGGCTTAGCCCCGCCCCCGGGGCCCTTGGCGTCTCCCCAGCCGTAGGAAGGGGAACTCCCACCTCGCATAACGCCTCCCCCTTTCAAAATCCTCTGGCTACGTCCTTGTTGAGAATAGTGGTTATAAGCTAAGAAATAATAAAAGTAATAAAACGTTTTGTAATAATTAGCATACAATAATAATAATACATTATAAGTTATAATAAACGATGATCACTTTTTTTTTCTAGATAGATGGCTATTATCATTATTATTAATATACATAACATAATTATAAATATTCTTTCACCAATATTATTATAATAATTTGGATTTTAATTATTATTATTGTGAATATTAATAATACTAATGATAACACTATTATTATCTATGATTACTATTAATATACATGTATAGGCCTATCAATATAAATATCATTATCATTATAACAGTGTAGTTTTATATAGCGCCAAATCCATCTAACATAAGATGCTCAGGGCCCTTGATATGTGGACAAGGAACTCGATCAATGACTTCCTTCACCCCTAAGGGTCCCTTCGTGTCTGTGCTCTTGTCGTGCACCACAGGGGCTATCTGTTCCAGTACACCGGGGTATCCCCCTACTCGTCTCGAAGGATGTACTGGGTTCTTTATAGTGCACACGATCCATTGTATACACACTGGGCCTACGGTTTATAGTCCTTATCCGAGAAGACTTGTTTACCACCAGAACCATAGGCGAGCGTGCCGTTCGAACCAGCGCTGATGGATTATAGTAACAAATATTGACCGACGATGCGTCTGATAATACACGGTAATTACAAAAACTAGGTCGCTTTATAATAATTAATTCAACCTATTACTTTAAAGTGGTACCATAACGAATTCAGGTACGTCATAAGCAGCGCAATTTTCAGCGTGTGTCTAATGCAAATGAGGCTCATGCTTAGCAAATCAAGGGCGCGAGGCTCAGGATTTTCATCTTTTAACAGCAAAATTGCAGCCTCCGAAACAATTATGACGTCAACTCATGTAAATAGGACCGTCGATATGAGTTTTCTTATGATCACTAAAATAAGCAAAACGACTGATTATGTTGAAGTATATATCTCCGATACATACGAACATGTATGTCCCCGTACTGATCCGATGACGTCCTATTGCATGTTCCCATGGGATCATGGGAGTCGTCAGTCCTCCTCTTGGATTTCCTCAAATGGCTGTTGAAATAACCGAAGGATGAACTACAATTGGAAGCACACCACACGATTATTCCTGTCAGTTATATCGTGACGAAAGAATTTAATAATCTTTTGTTTTCCCATCATTGTGTTAATTGGTAGCTTGTTAATAAAATATTTGTACGAATTGATGGTGTAGGTCATTCAACTAAAAGTTCCGTAGGCTTATATTCACGTGAGAAATTGATAGACCACCTCTCACCCTTTATGCATGGCTAGATTTAAGTCACGAAGACAAAAAGAACATTAATTAAATTCATATTGATATTTGTCCTACTAATATTAAACAACGAAATCCATGTCAATTAACAAATGTACAAAATACGGATCTTGTTTTCAGCGCATCGCTGATGATGTAATTTTTAAAGTAATGTGGTTTTAAATAATCTATCAGCTTGATTTTCAAAGCATAATTTGAGTGATTTATTATCACGTCTGTTTTTCCTCCGCATCTCGCTGCTTTTCTCGACAATGTGAATCATTCACAATAAAACCAATTAACTACTTTGTAATTTAACCTAACCTCAGGACATGTTTCTGATATTAGCTGGCACAACAAATTGTACATTAAAATCGGTATTACATTTTAACTCGTAATCATATAGGTCAATGCGCGCGTCTATACGATGCCACGCGCTATCTGAACAACCAATAGCAGGACGGAGAGCTTATAGCATGTTTAAACGGTATGGTTGCGGGCGCATACATATGGAAACACATGATTGTCACTCTAAAACATAAGAATAAAATGTTTATAAGTAATAAAGGCTGCTGAGTGAGTGAGTCATTTTATTGGTCCTGGAGCATCATGTCAGTGCCAATATTGCTTGATGATTCACTTGCACGTCGCTGGCTCCGTCTCTAATGATTGTTCTTAAACCCTCGGGATGCTAATCGGAAGGAAGGTTTTCCTGTATTTAGCTATTATATAAAACAATGGCCGAAAGGACAAGGGTACTATTTATTAAAGCATCTTCACAATGATCAATTACAAACTAACAATCGCAATCATGATAATAATTAAAAATGACATCATTTTTTGTGTTACCTGTGGTTTCTTTTTACAATTATCCTGTTCAATTGTGTCATACTTGGAATATTGCGGTGTCGTTAGTTTAGCATAGTTCACATGTGCATTGGCGGAAATTTTTGGTTGTTCGATCTTGGTCAGTAAATTAATTCATAGTTTTCAAAGTGTAGGCTCATTATGTTTTCATCACTACGGCGATTATTACATCATTACCTACCTCACAACCACGAAACCGCAACCTGTAACAGCGAAAGTACAATTTTAATGATGTAACATCTACAAAGTTGAAAATTGTCATTAATCGATGGCAAAATAATGACGCAGGTCACTGAACCCAACAATAATCGGTCAGTGGTGCCTAGTTTTAAGTTAAGTACTTCAAAGTACAGTAATTGCGTTCCGTCCGGACATGTTTTAAAGCACCTCAGGACGAATTAATGATACCACATCGCATTATAGTTTCGTTTACCAATTGCAACATTCATTATCCAATGTCCGACAATTTGGGCAACATTCAATTGAAAATCACCGTCTGTTTAGTGGTAGAATGTAACTCAGAAGCCCAAAAACGGTTTCGTGGAGAGGAGAGAGCGCCGGTGCTAACCTACAAGAAAGAAAAGCGATAAAATACTAGTCATCTATTAAAATCTCTTCAATCTGAATGACTCAATACTTCATGATCACATTTTAACTTTGAATCACTTGGACATTGAAAAGCAGGCCTAGATGTGTATTTGTCCAAATATAATTTTAGTTTGTATAAAGTTTGCATGAATTAAATTAATAAGCATTGATCGAGTTCCTAGTCCAAATATCAGGCGCACTGAGCATCTTATATGGATATGTGCGCTATATAAAGCTACACTATTATTTTTATTATTATTAATAAAACATCAACGGTTATAATGTAATAATGTGGGAAGCAGCGTTTACTGTAGTTTTAAAATATAGAAACCGAGAGACGAATTGGAAATTTCTTTGTACTAAAAACCTTAATCATACCACAAACTTTACTTCACCAGTGAACTTACATGACGATAAGTCACATGGAGAATTCCATGGTTTCTTAAGACGTATATTTGTTGTTATGGATTTTTGTTTAAACCAGAGGGGAAAAATAGGCCTAAATAACTTTTATATGAAAAGAAGAAGAAGAAGAAGAAGAAGAAGAAGAAGAAGAAGAAATGCACAACTTTAAGCCAAAAAGATACAGAAAAGGAAAATTATAGTCTTTAGACCTGAAAGTCCTACAACTTATGGAAGGACTTTTCTAATTTGCAGGCGCTTTGTTCTGTTCACTTACAGATGGTGGGAGGGAGGTGAGGGGGTGGTTGGTTTGTAGGTTTACAAACAGCCAGGCACCACCTGAATCAATGGCTAGGCCTACTCATTTCCACCTGTATTTCACTTTCACTTAGTTTTTGTCAGGAAGTATTTCATTTATATTACATGGAACTAGGGGATATGGAGTGTGAAGGAGTTAATGTAGTTTGCACTTCAGACACCCATTTTATTGTCGGGTTTCAATTTCATCAATATCGTCAATGAAAATTCCAATCCACATGGCTGCCAAATTTGTAATTTAATTTACCTCATTTTAAAATAAAGATCTTTCATGTGCCTTGCAACTTCAGTCCTTACCATGAACTTTGATGCCATGCATAGCCTCGTAGTGACAATGATCATAGTCATAAAGGAGATCGACAAGAGAAAAGTGTGTGAAAAGAAAGAATTACTGTACTGTACTGTACTTGCCTATATTTTGGTAAAAGCGAATGTTAGTATACGTTTTGCCTCATTGACCATTTCTTTGTGTCCTTCCAAATTGTTTTTACCCAATAAGCAACTAACGTATAGTAATTATTAGTTGTTTTCCTTCTGTTGATTTTAATGGGCTACACCACAGTCTAGGTGAGTGTAGTTACCAGTTCCGACGTATTAGATGTACCACACCTCGCAGGTACACGTTTTATATTTCGCTATTGACCTGGAAGCCGCTACTTAATTTATTTAACTTAATGTTTGATATTCTGGTAATTTAACACCACTACGCATTCTCTGTTCACACTACATAATCTTTCTGATTTATGGGCATGATGACGTCATATCACACCATAATAATTATTATTATGAGCAAACAAATTTGCCACATAAACAGTCGAATATTGCAATAATTATAGTTAGCTATTTTCTGTCTCTGTGACTACCAGGCTATTTTCTAGTTTCTGGCTGTTTTTGCAGATTCAGGGCAGCGCTGTCCCCTATTCCTGTAGCCGGAGGGTCATGGTGATGTCTTTCCTGATCCTGACTCCACACCCACCAATAAGATTCAATAAGATTCATTAAGATTCAATAACTTCAATATGATTCATTAGATTTAAGTTATTTGAATATGTCTCTTTGGAGTTCTTTGTTAGTTTACTTTTTTCTTTATTCCTCTCTGAAATTGTATCTTGATCAATTTCATTTGTACCCTGTTGTTCAAATGACAATAAAGAATATCGTATCGTATAATTATTAGTCTTGTCGAGAGAGTTCAAAAAGTATATTGACTAAATCTAGGGTCTAAGACAGCCACCAGATCCATTACCACTCAGAATTTTGTCACCCGGCCTTTTGTCACCAGGCTTTTACCATGGAGCATTTTGCCACCCGGCCTTTTGTCACCAGGCTTTTACCATGGAGCATTTTGCCACCCGACCTTTTGCCATCCATTGGATTCACAGAAACAATGTTCTTTAAAAAAATTTAGTGTGGCGTTTCAAAATCTAGATGCGACGATTTATGTTTATGAAAGTTTAATGGAGCGGTTGAAATCATCGTAAGCCGCGTCCTCCCAAAGGAACACCACTAGATTCCCAAAGGAACGATTTATCCTGAATTAGACCTTCGCCGGAAATGAAGTATCTTTTGGTCTATGGTTATGATTCGCCGGTGCGAACTTCCATTATTCCAGCCTATTACTTTCAAAATTATTCAATGCATAATGTTCAATTCATCCATGCTAAGGCTAAGAAGGATATACTGTAGTTTTCTATTTTAAAATGAGATTTGGAAATAATTCCCTTTTACACTAAATTCTAACTCTCACTCTATGTAGGTCGGGATGTGCTCTTTTCTACATACATTGTGTAAAACATGACTTTATCAACTTTCCACATGTTCGCGATGTGAATTTAGGTATAATGACATCATTACATCATTTTTTTATGTATCAAATCACATAGGTGTGCGTTTTGTTAAACGAGGTGCCCACGCGTTTGTTACTATCCGTAGCATTTGTTCATTTCATTGTTTTATTTGACACATTTTACTCTCTCAGAGGCCATTTGAATGACACAAAAAGAAAGACACACTTCCTAATTTCAGTTTAAATTTTTTTTAATAACCTAATTGTGACAGAAAGGGCAGGCATACGCCCTCCCCTGGGTTAGGACAAACCACTGATAAATCAACAGAGGGCACTATACAACAAAAAGACCTATATTCTGAAAGTTCGTAAGGTACAATTAAACTATTAGTTGACTTGCTTTACAGAACAGGTCGTAGGTTTACATGGTCGTAAAGCATCTAGCCCTATGTTCAATTCAAACAAACTTTTTGTTTTTTAAGCAAAACTATAATTTAATTACAGTTGTACAGGTAGTAAAACAATAGGAGGTACAATTTAAATAAGAAAATTCCTTTGAAAAAAACATATATAAATATTTAATCATCAAAAACACCAGAAGTATGTACAAAAAACATTTGGAAAAGCATATTATCTTATGTAAAACCAAAACGGTACAAGGATGCACACCCCCACCCCACACATACACACACAAAGAGAGAAACATCACAATACAGCGATTAGTAAAGAAAACTACTGCTAGTCTATGCATAAGTTAGTTAATAAATTTAGTTAGGTACGTATACTATTGTTTTGTGCAATAAATCGTAGATTGTGTTTTTTTTTGTTGGAGTTTATAACAAATTCTGGTGCTATACCATGTTTGTTTCATTAGTTGATGATTGGGCTGCAATAATTAAGTACATTCATATAGTTTAAATACATAGCTTAATCTTTTTGAACAATAATCACCTTACCTTTAAGATTGGTTCAGCAGAAACTAGCTCAGCTAGTATACTCATTAATTTGCAAGTGGTGACGATATAGAGGGCGCTAAATACGAAAGCAATTTCAAAATACATAAATATGATTTCAATTTTCTTTTTATAATGAACTTCGTGTGGTATCCATGTACATGTCTCTTTAATACCCCTTCCATTAGAAGTAGTGTTTTTGTTATTATTATTATTATTTCTATTTGATTCTAAACAGTTTAGGTCGAATGATTTTTAAAAAGTAATTCCCATCCAACCACAACCAGAACAGAATGCAACTCACCAATTGCATCCTAGATAGTCTTTCTATGAGGCTTAGAAGACGAGTTTTTTTTTGTTTTTTTTTGTCGTGAGAAAATTTCTAGTGTCGCAAGAATTTAACCCTGGTCACCCCACCCCACCTTTTTTTTTACATTCCTGTCACAAGACAAACATAAACACTGCTCTACATAAACTAAGTCTCATTATGAGTTGTTTCTGGTTGTGATAAAAAAAAAAACATGTTACAGTGACAGAAATTGAACCCATGATAATGAGATTGGAAAGCAATCATCTTAACCACTAAGCTACAAACTCAACAACATTTAATCGAACCCAAAATATGAATTAAAGCCGGTAATAATAACATTTGACATATCCCGTTCCTAATTCTTCAAAAGAAGAAAAAAAATCCAAAGTTTATAAACATTTCACCTTTTATTCACCTATAACGAGAATACAATACAGTATTTTCAAATCGATGTTGAATCCGTTTACTCATGGCGATTTGTATTATGTTTGTAGTATGTAATTACATGCAGCAGTTAATATGTTCCTAGAAAAATAAAGAAATTTCAGAGTGGTTGTAAATGGAAAACAACATTATACACAATCTCATAATCACAAACTATTTACAACATTTTGAATATAGCGTTTTAAAATTTAATCGATTAAACGCATCGCCAATTAAACTCGTTATTAACACATCGAGTTATCGTGTCAGGATAATGGTGTTAGATCTTGAAGGAAATACATTAATTTACAAACTAACTTATTTCTTGCATGGCTAGACACCCATGGATTTATTTTACGAATGTGTTATAATACCTCTATAGATAAATCATGTGAAAAAATAAATCAGTGTCAATATTTTATATCTGCCGCCACCTACAGCAGAATACACGATCTACTCTTCAAATCGTGATTGAATATAATATCTCGCTATTACAGTATAATTGCCTTATTGATATATATTGCAATAGGCCTATACTAAAGTAAAACATGTATTTGGTAATATCTTTTCAACTTGAACACACATTGTTCCAAATAAATGTTACACCTAGACTTTTCCGCCAGCAGTGGAAAACAAAGTGGGCCAAATCCAAATTGGTTCTGTTTAGTGTTATATAGGCCTAGTTTATAGTATAAAAATGTACATCTTTCCTTGCCTGAAAGTAATGAGAATAATTAAGTCATATGCGATATTCAATTGGCGATGAGATAATGATTAAAAGCCTATTGCGGATGTAAGCCGGCATCCGAAACTTTAATTAAATACATTTGTTTCTATTGTCGGCCTCTAGCTCGATATATTTAGCAAATGATATATAAAATAATACGAAAACAAAAATTGAAAACAATAAAAATACAAATCAATATGTACATTCTATAGTGTACAAAAGAAATTTAATCAGACAAGTTATTGCAATTTAAGGGGAATGGTTGCCTAGAATAGATAAAGAGTGGCGAGTGAAACGATCGACAAAAGACCGAAACTAGCGGCAGTTATTGGCAAAGCTGAGTTTTGAAACGCAGGGTCTCTTTCGATAAACCGCCTCGCTGTTTTACAGTCCAGAAAATCATGCGGGAAATTCTTAGGATATCCACGTTCGACTTGCAGATTAACGTTGTTAAATTTCCAATATTCCTGACCTCTAACGAAGTAAGTGAAACCTGGAAAAGAGAAACAAGTTTCTTTTACTAATATATGAAAATGCATTTAAGATGATAGAAGCTATAAAGGCATCCATTAGTTGTATTGGGAGTCGCATAAACAGAGTAGACCTATATACATTTTTTTTTTTTTTCAGAATGTCAAACTTAACAACCACCAATCAGAACAGTGCCAAAAATAGCGCACGTCTCACAAACATACATCACTCACACTCTCGTTTTGAGTTACCTTAGCAACAATATTCAAGGGGTGGAGCTTAGAAGCAAGGTCTATTTTAAGTAGGGTATATACTATCTCATTTATCTGGCATGCTCAATAAAGCCCTATCAGAATTTATTTGACAAAAACATATGACATGCCTAAATATGGTCATGATGATATCACATCATGACCATATATATAGGTACACTATGACTGTATATAGGCATCTAACAGAAAATTTGATAATCAGGACAGAGCTTAAGAAATGTTTGATCAGATATTGTAGGGTGAAGAGAAACACTGTGCAACACAATATGTTCAATCAGACAGGACACGTCAAAAACAGGTTATACATTATAAAATTTAGATTCTAAATTGTCGGGTTAATTTGACAGACAGCAGATTTTAAAAGAATTCTAAGAATGTCAGGTCTATGTTTGATAGGCATATATACTACTATTACTGTAATACTTTTGCCGGCAGGAAAATATTATATTTTGTATCGTTACCATTGTATGGAAAAGCTGCATCAACGTTTGACGGAATTCCTTTCCAGTTTTCTCTAATATTTTTAGGATATCCACTATCCACTTCTCGTTGCCTTTCGTCGTATCTCCAGTAGCGCGAACCCCTGAACACATATGTCTTTCCGTTGTTGGGAAACACGAAGGCGGCATCAATATCTTGAGGCAGACCAATATCGGCCAAAGATTTTGGGAACCCGGGCTTAGGTACAACACCGTTGTACTCCCAGTAATCCGAACCTGCAACAAAAAGGTAAATAATGTTATTAAAGGGTATATTTCTTTTTAAACAAAAGAACAATTTACCAATAATGCGTATTTTAAAGTCAATATTTGTTCAGATCACAATTAAATTGTCACTAATTTTATACCTTTACATTACTGAAGTAATTTTTTTGAGATTTAATGCAGTGAAATCGAGCCAACAAAAAACAATAGGTCTATTAATCTTAACAATATTTTCTTATATAATTTTTTTTTTTTATAGCCGGGGTTTATGCTTTGACCTAGGCTACTGTGCTAATGACGCTTTCTTCATTTAAGGTTTCTTCTATGAATGCAATGGTCTGTACGAAGCACGAACCCCTGTAGACAAACCCAGTACCGTTTCGATTTTCAATAATTTTACCATACTCATGATCCATCAAACATACCTTTAGTAAATATGATTGTTCCATCTTTTCTTTCGTAGACGGCATCGATATCAGATTGGAAACCGTACCACAAGTTCTCGGCATTCATTGGGTGGTTCGGCACCACTACACCTGGACTCTTCAAGCGCCAGTAAATTTCATTCTTTAAACATATTATCAAGTAGAATGTTAACGTACATACACATTTTAAAGCTTTTTTACAATTTGAACAGCAAGACAGAGACAGACCTAGACTCAGTGGCGTATCTATGAGTCTTGAAATGGGAGGCTGGTGGGGTGGGGGTGCGCAAATGTGAAAATCACTAATGATAAGCGAGGGACGATACCTCGCAAAATAAGGTGATTTTATCTACTTGAGCATGTTCTCTTTGCTTCGAACTTTTTCAATAAGGGAGACTGGAGGCGATTTTTTTTATTGTTTGGGGCGGGCGGGGGCGCATGCGCCCCTCCTCGCACCCCTAGATACGTCACTGCCTGCGCTGCCAACTTAAGTAATAATAACCTAAGCCCATTACCAACCAGACTCATAGATCTCAGATGATTGCCATTGTTGATTGTTTATTCTAACTATTTAAATACATATATAACGATAATAATCTACGTTTTCATAATTGAATTCGCACGCGATCTTAATATATCAATTTATTGAACTCAATTTTAATCTTGCGTATATTATTAATATGACTGTTTTAGAATCTATTAATTAATTTTTTTTTGTTGTTGTTGTTGTAAATGACCAAATAAATAATGAAATGAAATGAAATGAAATGAAACAGCACAATGTGTGAATATTATTTGGCACAGAACTTGCCAAGTTATTTTAAGACAATATCCAGTCCAATCCAATACCTGTAAAGCGCCATAATCCAGTTCCCTATTCAGAGGCGCTTTAATACTCTGTAAAATTCCACTATTGAAAGGCACAATTAAAAAGATGTGGTACACACGATGTACGCATAACGTCGCATCCTGGTCGTTATTGGACTAATTTGAAAGAACTTACTTGGAATAGGAATATCTCGCCTCGGATAATCGATCCCCCTTGGAACCTCTGCATGCAAGCATTCGGGGGCGCAGCTGGTGGACTTCCTGGTTTCCGTGGGGGCTGGATTGGAGGTTTTGGTTCATTTGGACGGGATGGAGTTTTCTTCACTCCTGTTTAAATAATAACATAATATAATAAAGTGTCAACGACAACAGAAACAACAAAAACAACTAATAATAGTGTTACTCTTAATATAAAATAATAATAATAATGATGATGGTGATCATTATAATGTAGATTATGGTGTGATGACAATGATAATAAGTGTTGATGACAATTATGAGAATGACAACGACGATGAAAAAAAAAATGATGGTGATGATTGTAATGTTTGGTCTAGTTTATTACCTAATCAATCTTTTTAAATTTGACAGGAACATTTTGACAAAATATTACCATAAAGTTCTTGTATTCCTCTTATGTCGTCTCTAGGTAGTATGAAATTTTGTTTATATCCCTGGTAGTACGGTGCCATCAGAGCACCTCTTTGATCAGAATGACCGAGTCCTAAACTGTGTCCAAACTCATGCGCAGCAACCAAAAACAGATTTGTTCCTGATCAAGATAAATACAGTTGAGAGAAATGGTAGAATATAAATAAAAACACACTGAAAAATTAAGCAGTTTTAATCAAAATAATGAAACTAGGTAATCTAAAAAATTATTAGTTTGGAAAAATTTGGTAAAACAAGTTATCGGCACAGCAGATATGAATCAATTAATCAATCAATCAACCAAATAACTAACTAACCAATCAATCAATAAATCAATCAATCAATCAACCGTTCCATTTATTTAGAAATAATACGAGTCTAAGCCAGAGGCAGATTCAAGGGGGCAGCCGGCTCTGCCTCCCACCCACTAAATTTTTAGTTGTAAAATAATTGAAGTTAGTTGTAAAATAAAGTTGTAAAATAATTGAGAAAAAAGAAAATTAAATTTAAATTTTAAGTCGGAGAGTCCCATATCTGGCCATCTAGAGATGAAATAATCGTAATTCTTTTTACCTCAGCCCCAACCTCGGTGGGGATGAGGTGGTACTGACCCTCCATCTTTTAAGGTCCCTCCTAGGCCCTCTCTATTTAAAATGCCTGGATCCGCCACTGTAAGCCTTAAAGAAACTACTGCATGGGGTACATATTGCTACCAACTTGGTGATCGTGATCGTATAGCATATAAAAAGAGTACAAACAGCAATTACAGCTTTACTCAGAACAATCTAAATCGGTATAATTTGTATATCATCGTGGATGAATGAATTTAAAATTTTCTGTATGAAGTAAAATGGCCGAGTACACAATTAAGTTCATTCGTTCATTTATTCAGTCAAAATCAACGTACAAATCATGGAAACTTCAGTGAGGGGTAAATTCTTAATTTTGTTTTATATTTAATGTTAAGCACATTGAAGCTCCGGCATTTATGCTATATAAATATAACACTATTCATAGTGTTATAAAATTTATAAAGAGATAAAAACAGATGTCTCAGAAATTACATGCTCTGAAGTACCACAACGGCCATCAAAGTTATCAGCCTTAGATTGGAACCTATGAATGAGTTTTACCGCTGTGCCACTTGCTGCCATAACGGATCTTTGCTGAGTGTCAATTGACCAATCAGAACGCGACCAGAAACACGAGCACGTCCTACAACACACGTTGTCCCACGAACGCAAGTTACGTACGTCTACGCTGCCGTTTAGTGAGACTTTAAAAAGCAGGAGCCGGGATTAGTGGAAAGGTCCAATAAGTTTGTTTCTCGGATAATATGTCCAGTATAGAAGTTGATGTGGGTTTACTATACCTGAAGACCTTCTACTTGTGAAATGTTCATCGTCATCGAAATGAGCGTCTCCGCCAATACCTGGTCCCGGAAAGTACGCATGCGCTAAGGTACCACCACGGCCATCAAATGAATGGCCATCTCCATGTTCCTCCCTAAATTCAACATAAAATATCAGTAGTAACAATAACAATAGCAAAACAATGACAATAATAATATAATAATGATATAAATAATAATTCAACATTGCATCATCATCATCATCATCAGGGTCTCATCATCAATCAATCAATCAATCGTAACAACTTGCATAGCACCAGAATCCACTGCAAGCGATTTTCGATGGAGCCGTGACATTAGCTCAAGAGTGCTTTTTTTTTCATAAGCAGCAACTGCATTGTTATGACAATTATCATCATCAATCATCATCATAATCGTCTTCCTTAATAATAATCATCATCACCATCATCATCATCTTCACTGTCATTATTATTATCACGATCATCATCGTCACCTTCATCATCGCCGTAACCGTCACCGTCGTCATCATCATCATCATCGTCGTCGTCGTCGTCGTCTTCACCACCATCATCATCATTATCATTATCATCAATCTCATCGTAATCATCTTTCAAGATGCTTTATTGCATCATAATTTTAAAACATAATAAAGTAAAGCTCGGTTTCATTAAAATCGCTCACCCTATCCGGGATAGTCGCCGACTGCCTTCCCGATTGCGTCAGGGCAGCTAGCAATGCACCCCGATTCCTCTGCAACGCAATCGGCAAAGTTGAACCAGATTAAACCTTCCCGACATCTGTCGGCGACTGTCGTCGATAGGGTGGGCGATTCTATGGAAACTGAGATTACGTTACCTTGCAAATAGAACAACGATATCGCAGTTTCCTGCAGGGACTTTACGGAAAGTTAGCGGTGTGACGTCACTCCAAACTTTAAATGCCCGCTCGATCTCTTGTTCAACTAAGATTTGACTGAAATCCTCTGTGAATCTTGCAATTCTATAGCAAAAAGATAATGAACAGAAAATCAAAATTGAACTGAAGATAACTATACTGTCTGTGAAACTCTTCAAAAAATTTATCAGATTGAATTTCCCTATAAGAAGACCAGAATAAGAAACACGTTTAATAAAACAAAAATTGAAACAATTAAGTTTCATAGACTCCATACAATGCATTAAAATGTAAACATTGCAAAAGATACCTGTTGTATATCCCACCTGTAAGTTAATGAACGTTTTTTCCACCTTGGGCCGGCCAAGTTGTATCTCTTTTTGCGTAATGACTCCGCGCCATCGCTGTCAGGATTACCACATCTAGGCATGCGCATTTTCGCAAGTGTGTTGCCATCTATCAGACCCGTGTTGTTGATGTTGGCGAATGACTGCATCAAACTTAATGCATTTTCGAATTCATCATCGTCATAATGCTGTGTAATATCTGCCAAAGGCCTCAAATATCCGTAGTGTAGTAAAAATGCCTGCAATAAAATACAAACCCCCTAATTACTGGTGGGTGTCTGTACAGTAATTCAGAGAGCCATGGCCTAGCCTAGCACTTGTCAAGTTAGTGAATGCTTAAGATCTGTAATTTGGACGTCCCCACATGATGTCACTTCCACACAACCATGACCGAATGCCAGTCATCATAGTATATCTGAGTTTAGCATTCGATAAAAAATGATATTCAAATATGAAGTGGAGTTTGACGGCAGATCTGTGGTGTCGGCCTATAAATTCCCAAAATTATATCCATTTCAATTGTATCCATTTCAATCAGCATTAAAGCAATTTCACAGCTGTTATTGCATAGCATTTTTTTTTTTGCCGTGTGGTATGGATAAATAAAAGTTGTTAATAACAATAATACTAATGATATTAGCAATAGTACGAATAATAGTATTACAAACAACATTAATTTAAATACTAGTTGAGGAAGGTTCTTCATGAATTCTCAGTCTCTGGCAACATTCTTTTGAAGTTTTAGTGTACAGTGGAAGTACATTGAGCCCAACTGGTTTTTTTTTTCTGACATGTGAATGAATGGAAGAAATATATACAGTAAATAAAACATTTCTAAACCGTAATAATATATATTCATGCTTGTGGTACACTACGTATATATAAATACATTTTAAACATTAAAGAAAAGGAATATTGCAGTGTGACAAATAGGTGACTCAACTGGGATATATATATATATATA
>NW_022757233.1:177071-185836 GCF_011630105.1 Anneissia japonica
GTTTGTATGAGTTGTTTTCTGTGTATCCACTGTGTTGCAAGGATTGGTTGTAAGTGGGTGCAGTTTTAATGAGTAAAAAAATAAATAAAAAAGTAAAATCATGGAGCGGTTAGGTGACTTATTGTTTTTAATACGGTTCAGTGGGTTGCTGTTGTGACGACACTTAGCGACTAGTTCGGTTCTTCTGTTTATGTTAGATTCTTTTGCCATTAGGATTGCTAGTTTTTCTTCTATGCATAGTTTGCACTGGCCAGATTTACGTTTGTGTGTGTTGGATTTCTTAATGATTTCCCATTACAGAGAGTATTCCCATATGTGTTTTGAGAGCTCTGTTTCTTTTTTATATTTTTCGTGCCTGAAGGACTTTGTGTGGTTACTGAATCGTTGCTTAAATGCCCCGCCTGATAGTCTAATGTATGAGTTTGTCCCCTCGTCAGAAGTTATTGTAGCCCTATTCAGTGCACTGTTCAGGCATTCGCCGCGTAGTGGACAGTTCTCTTTATTTCTGCAGTTGCATGTTTTTGGATTTGTTGCTTTAACTTTCTTTTTGATGATTTGCGAGTTGACGTCCCTTGATGATGGAATTCATGTTTTTCATGCAGCCGTAACTTACTTTCACGTTGTTTTTGTTGAATATTTTGTGGAGCTTGTGTCCGTGTGGGAAGTGCCTGTTTATCAGCTTTATGAATGTTTCCCCGACGTTAGTTTTGACATTTTTACTGTATGGGGGTTGAACCATATGATGTTTCTGCTTCTGTTTTTCCTCTTGTTTATGTTTGTGGCGCTCTCTTTTTTCTGTGAATATACGATGTTTTCTGTGTATCCACTGTGTTGCAATGCTTGGTTGTAAGTGGGTGCGGTTTTAATGAGTTAAAAAAAAATAAAAAAGTAAAATATCGAAACCGCGACATTCTGCTGTCTGTGCAGACGCTTTAACCAACCGGACCATTGGGGCTTCGTTGGGAATTCAAAGCCGATAAATGCAACTGCTCTTTAAATCTGTGCCTGCGTATTTGAATATCACAGTTCTCGATGCACCGAAAGTATGATTGAGAAATCTGTTGAGACGTATTTTACAAGTTACGATGCCCGGAATAAGCTAATTTTCCGAATACGGGACAGATGTGTTGTGTACAGTATTTCCTTGCACAAAAAAATACAAAATTGAAAATGAAGGTGAACTGTATTATTCTTTTATTTTTTATTTTTTTATTATAAGATTTTACTATTTTAATCTTGGACGATTACCACCGCAGACTGGCTAATTATGGTTCTTCTTCAGGCGTGTTAATTCGTTTCTTCAACTTTCTTTCGTGCTCGCCTTGCCTACCACATGCCCTCCTACGTAAACCTGCTACTGAACACCTGTGAACGATTTTAATGTGGACATGACATGTACTAAGTTTTAGTTCAAATCTACCAACCTGACTAGGAAAGTAATCATAGTCACAAATATCCCTAATTTTTTTGAATTAGTCTTTCCTCTTAGTAACTCATGTATCGCTAAGGCTTTTTATAGGATTAGTTAGATTAGGCAAGCTACGGGTACTTCAGTAACTGGAAGTATTTCTTTCACTGTTATCGATATCCGGTATAGAAATTAGGGTAAAAACTACTTACAAATAATGTGCCACCAGTTAAGTTGAAATTTGATTGGAATAATTGTATTGTGATTTTAAGGAAGAAATACATCTTTAAGAATTTAAGAAAAATAAATGCTCATCAAATTAAATCCAATTTAAATTAACGAACTCAAAACTATGAGGTTGTATACACCTGCCATCGTTCGTTACTAGCTTATTATACAAATTTCAAAGGGCAAATTATTGTCTTAAATCATATCAGCGTTAAGCCTTGACCAGTTTGCACCATCTGAACTTTTGCCAAAATATAAGTTCGTAAAAGCTGCCATTTTCATGGACAAGATCACCAGCCAAATGCTGATTGGCGAGACAGTACGGCCAGGAGCGACCAACAACTATCGCACAAAATCAAGATTTCGGCACTAAACCCTCGTTTTGCCCTACATGGGGCTTTAAGGATCAGGATCAAAGTCATGGGCAATAGCACCAGTCTTGTTAAAGAAGTGGGTAAGAATGCCAGTCCTGTTGAAGAAGTAGACCCAATAAAGAAATTTTCATCCGTGCACCTGCTCCTAAGTTTGACTCTTGCAATATCCCGAAGACTCGTGCGAGAGTCATTTTACAATTAGATTTGAATTAGTAGGTACGAAGTCACCGATGAACAGGATCTGAATTAATCACTGAGGATTTAGGTAAATTGAATTGTGGCAACTATTGTTTAACTCATCGATTCGAGTTAAAGCGAATGTGCGTTTCATTAAAGGATGGGAGGGGAGGAGGGTGTTTGGAGAAACTTCACATTGGGAGACTGAAACTGAGAATCATTTAAGACCCTGCAAGACAAAATATTGAAACAATCGTGAATAGGCAATAAAGCCTACGGTGTAACCATATAAATTAAAATACCGTGCCGACGTTTGACTCAACCTATCAAATGTTACATCTTTCCACAATAATTCTAAACAAAAAAATGAATATGAATGTGACTATGCCTATAAGAGTTTTACTTGGCAGAAAACCAAATCGTCATTAAAATATAGATCATGTAGGCCTATAAGAATATCAAAAGTCAGTAGACCGTTCAATGACTGCAAGAAGAATCAATTAATTTAACTTTGAAACCAATCACTAGCGGGTTTTCAGACGGTACAATGTTCTTATTATGTTGTCTCAATATTCTGGTAGCTTTTATCGTGTTGTTGCTAATGCCTGGAATTATTTAAAACGCAGAAAGAAGTTTTTCCAATGGTTGCTTATCGATCTCAATTCGGTCAATAGGTCAATGTTAAATTGACCTATAGGAATCATATGGACAGGTCTTGTGAAACATTTAAAGTAGTCTCGTTGTATTGACCTCTGGGATTTTTTTGTTTTGGTTTCATTTTGTTTTTAGTTTCTTTTGCGAAGTTAAAATTGGATGCGTTATTATTGATAAGGTGGGTTTATAAAGCTTTGTGCATGTAAGTATAAGTTTGATTATAAAACTATCGGCTAAGTCGACAAGAGAAAATAACACTAATTGTCGAACATCATTAACTCTCAAAGATATAATAGATAACAAACTATTCAGTAAGTTTCTTAATTACTTTCCATAAAAGTGTGAATTCTGGAAGATTTTTTCCAAATCTAAGTTGATCTGTGATTTGGTATGTAAGCGGAGAGCCGTGTAAGCCGAACGCAAGGGACGACAGGAAGAAACCAATTTGAAAGAGTCTGAGTCATACAGATGAATTCAGTCTTGATGAAATTTTGCCAAGTTAACTTTAAAAATTTGGCAATAACTCTTATCCTTGGACCACGCAAAAAGAAGACGAACCGAATCGACAATTGGTCCTTCACTATTACGTAGCACTGCTGTTTAATTGTTTGTTTTTTTTTTCTGTTGAGGAAATTTTACCAGATGATTTAATAAAACAAACCTATAGTAAGTACTCTGTTTTCAAAACCGACTTATTATACATGTAAATATTTTTATTAATAGCGTATTTTATTTTCGTTAATGAGGCTTTGTCTTTAAGCGATTTATTAAAAAAAATCGTGATGTCTCACAATTTACAATATCAGACACTAACACAGGTATGTAACTATTTAAAAATTATATTTGATAAGACAATAATGTCAAAGGTCGAGTGTCAATAGGCCTACACAAAGAACATTTCAAACCTAAACCAGACTTTCATCTTACATGGTACATTTAATTTATGATAATTTTTAATTATTCACATTAGACCTACCTATATTACTGCACTAGCCATATGTGATATACGTTGAATATAGTTTATAAACATTAAAATATATAAAAATAAAAGTATATAAACTAATGTTAAATTAACAGCGATATTACATACATGATTAATATTTGTTTATAAATATTTAATATTTGGAGTATAATTGTTCCAAAAATGTTAATCACCGTATAGTACCGCGATGTATTGCATTCTAAAAATATAATATTATTTCAGATTCAGTTTACAAATCTGTCAGATTTGTATCTTACAAGAACTGGGTGCTTGAGTATTTTTGGTTTTTATCTTTCTATCATACATATATAATATCTCTCGAATCTTTACACCTGTACTGAATGTCAACCTAATGTTAGTCATCACGTCACGTGACGTCTTTGAAAGTACACTTGGGAACAGAGGAATATTTCAGAGAGACAATACAAGGCGACCATTAATATATGAATACACAATATGCCTTCAGGAGGAAGGATTATCTTCGTCATTATAGAAAGTGATCGGTATTGATTTAATCCAATTTCCCTTTACCAATTAGTCAAGGATACAATTAAACCAATACGTCATGTAAATAAGCAATATTTTGTGTATAAGAAAATCATAAATAGACTGAAAATTCATAATGGAGCATTGGTCATACAATAGTATAATTATTGGATTTTCACAATGTATAATAGGCATCTTCATCGCAATTATAGCATCTGAAAATATAACTAATCTAAATTAAATGTTAAAATCGTCTGTATATACCCAGCGTCAAGAATAAAGAGACAGCTCAACGAATCTAAATATTTCACAAGGGAATTATCTTTTTGAGGAACTCAATCCGAAGAATCGTGAAAACTTTCCGAAAATACTCTACCAACGCTGATAAATGTCATATAAAAAGATATTTCTGTCTATCCATATTAGAAGCGACATTTTTGTATAAAAAGAGTAGTTTAATTAAGCCATATACTTAATCTATGTTTTATTCTCTGTATTCAAATGAAAAGGAAATGAAATTACAGTTTAATTTCATGTTTCATGTCATTCGGAACAATAATAATTATTTGTATGGAGATTGGAACGATTATTTGTATGGCATTGAACTAATTCGGCACAATAAGGGTATTTAAAACGGCTGAAAATTTAAATAACTGAAATAATAAATAAATTGAAATATATTTTCTCTTGTCATACAATATTAATATTACACAAACATTTTTAACAATTATATTGAGACCCCAATCTGATTTTCAGTCACTTGTATTAGATTATAGGAAGCTAATGCAAAACAAAATTAATGAATATTGCCGGTACTTATTTTAGATTTACTCTATTGGTCTTTTTGTTAAAATCTTCATAATTCCTACCTTAACTTCTTGATATTCCTCGTCGTCGTCGTCGTCGTCATCACCTGCTCGGCAGCCCGCTGCCAAGAGACCGACTAGGAACAGACTTAACAGAAGACAGCGACGCTGGTACTCCATGCTCTTCCGATGTTCAACCTCGACTGCGAGAAATTTCTAGTTCGCTCTCTGTCTTATGGAATTAAACCTATGTAGTGTTTTGTCATGCAAATAAAAAAATAATGTGACGTTGTTGTTGGGCCAGGGGAAGTTATAACGCTTAACCAATCAGAATATAGTTTGAGGACTTTGTCCAAAGCATGAACTTTTATAGTATGACGTCACTAACCGGAGAATTTGTTCTTTCTAACGTAAACTCACGTCTCCTAATTATAAGTTCGTCCTATTTCCTTAGGTACTGCAGTTTGTATGGATGTGACAATTATTATGACTGTATTTTGTTTATAAAAAATAACATGAAGTGGATTACCCCACAAAAAACAAAAAATGGGCCTTTATAAGATTACTATTGTTGTGTGGTGCAGAGTTACTGTACTCTGACAGTCTGTCAGTGTATAATGTTATGCCTTATTCCCCACTCCCCACTTAAACTCCTGTGTTTGTAGTTTTTTCTCCTTACTTGGGTTACCCAAAGTAATTAATTTATAATTTTAACAAATAAACAACAGTTATTCTATAGGATTACGGAATCCAAGTGTAATCATGCTTGTCTTATATGTTGGGCAAATGTAAAATTCTAACAATTATCAAGTTATAGTAATCTTATAAACCTATAGAATACAGCCTAAGCTTACGTTGCGAGGCTTTCCTGTCTCGCCTATAGTAACGTGACATGTTTATCAAACACTATAAATCGGTATGCTTCCTCTCACGTCCGCCTTCTGTACAACTTTCTTTTTTTTTTCTTATTTATAACGGGAATTTTTATTCTCTTATGTGTTCTCATATACATTGGCCTATTATCTATTTTTAATTTATTTGATTATTTTATTTAGGCTACTTTATTCCCTTTGTTGTTTTAATGTCCCTTTGCCTATTGTTTTTTAATATTGCTCTTTCATTTACATCTTTAATTATAATTTTATTTTAATTTTTATATTAAGTTTTTTATTTAATTTTGAATTAATTCTTTATGTAAATTTTGTATTGAGAGGTTGTTATTTATTTTACTGTAATTTAATTAGTTTAATATGCTCTTTTGTTTTGTCTTACTATGTGTATTGAGGGTCCCTAATGATCAGCTTCGGCTGGATGGACCACCCTCATTAAAGATTGTTGAAATAAATAAATAAATTATGCATCAGCAATCAAACAAAACTGCAGAAAAAATGATGTTATTTCGATACTTACCGTGACTTTTTGTTAACTACTGCAAATGTGAGAATATTTAAACGCAAGACGAAGGGATTTTTTTGTGGTCCAAAAATGGACTAAACAGTTTATTATTTTTCATGGTGCATTGGTGCATTTAAGCAGGATATTAAGGAAGACTTTGCTTTACAATGTAGGTTCATATGATTTAGACGCAAATCAAACATCATTTCATTTTTAGATGAAGTCTCTTTAAACGTTACTAATACAAGATTATTGTTGATGACGTTGATGATACTTATCTACATCCTTGAAGTATAACGCAACAAATTTAATTCGACGAAAGTGACAATACACCTTTCTGGAGTGCCTATCAAGCTGAACAACTGACCCATCAAAACAGGGCCAGAAACACACGCGCGTGTGTCCACAAACAAGTGTTGTCTCAAAAACGCACGTGCTTGCGTATGTTTTACACTGTCGTTTTGTAACCTTAGCAACAACATCCAAGGGGCGGGGCTGGCTTAGCGGAAAGGTCTTTTGTACAGAATACATGAAGCATTGGTAGATGGAATTAGAGTTGGTGATGTCATTAATCCACTCTATGTAAGCCTACTGTACATTAAAATATAGCAACCTATACCTTAATTTAAAACATGTTTGTAAATCGATGGAAAATAAGGATGAAAACTATTTATCACAAAAGTTTAAAAAATAAACAGCAGTGGTTCAGGTGGTAAAATAACTGGACGTATGCATCTAGAATTTAGTATCCGAAAAAAAAAATGCTTTATACCGACAACGACAATATGAACAGTTAAAACAGCATTGGCATGTGACACTAGATGTTGTGCGTGTTGCATACATAATCCAACATATTCAACTACCAATAGCATCAATTATTTTGCATGTAGCAATATCTTGAAGTATATGAAAAGTTGTTAGTCATCTACCGCTCGACACATCAGAAAGTCAACACCGAATGAACGAGGAAAGCCATTCTCTACAAACTGACGTCTGTTGTTGTAACGATAGTATTCTTTACCCTTCACAAAGTAAGTGCACCCTAGACAGAATAGGAGAAAAGACAGTTTTAAATGCATTGTTTTGACTTTTTTAAGGCGCCAGCATCACCATCACAAACATCATTACCTTTGTAGTTGGTTGTTTTTATGTTTTTGAGATACAAATAAATCAAATCAAATCTTCATTATCATCATCACCACCGTCATCATCACATTAACATTATCATCATTATCATAATCATCAATGTAAAGTCATTTTCAATATCAATATCACCATTTAATCATCATCGTTGTCATCGTAATTATTATTATAGGCCTAATTATTATTATTATTAGTATTATTATTATTATTATTATTACCACATCCTCATCGTTTTCACTGGACCACCACAACCATCCTCATCATTATCATCATCAGGATCCTCATCACTGAAAGAGTACCTACATGGTATATTATAATTTTAATCTTTCCCGGTTGAAAATTGAGTCTGAGTCTGAGAAATTCGATCCTCTTCACATAAAAGAGTATTTTTCACTCTATTGGGGTGAGCCCTGTAGGAACTCTTTCAATTTCAATTTTTGTATTCACATACCGTACTATCTGTCTCTCTTATAATACAACTTGATAGTTAGCATAAACTCTATCGTAAAACTATTACAATCAATAAACAAACTAGGGCCTACACTATCTAAAAAATAAAAACGGTGACAATGGATATTATGAGAATAATATATTTGAGGCGGCAAGTTGAATTTCAGCACTTATGTATCTGCCCTGACTGTGATAGTTAATGTGAAGGCCTACCGTTTCTATAGGAAAATGCGCTGTCAATATTATCTGGTACACCTTTCCATGTCTCATTAATCAGCTTTGGATAGGCATTGTCTACTTCCCTCCTCTTTTCATCGAATCTCCAAACTTGATTTCTTCGGAAGAAATACGTCTTACCATAGTCAGGCCAAGTCAACGCAGCGTCGATTCGGTCTGGTAGGTCAGGGCTTAGGTCACTAATGGGCTTTGGGTACCCAGGCTTTGCCTCGTTACTTTTATACTCCCAGTATCTTGATCCTGTATGTCAGGTCAACAACAAAATAGCATGCTACAAATAGTTTAGTAATTCTTTTCTTGAATATACATACATATATATTCGTATATATACATATATACGATACATATACACATATATATATATATATATATATATATATATATATAAATATGGACCTGTATATATATAGGCCTATACATATATA
>NW_022757233.1:186597-192962 GCF_011630105.1 Anneissia japonica
GGGGGGGGGGGTGTGTGTGTGTCTTGAGGCCTACTTATGTTGACAGTGACGATGATACTGATAACAGCAACGATAGTAGAAATACCTTTAAAAAAGAGTATAGTAGAGTCGAGTCTTTCGTAAGTAGCGTCGACACTTTTCGGCAGCCCGCTCCAAAAACGATTGATAGGATCGCCTTGGATGATGTCAGAGGTACTCACACCAATGAAGTAAAGTCGCCAGTAACGATCATTCTTTAATTAAACAAATGATACAAAAGAAACGTAAAACAATGGCGTCTAAACCAACTCTCTCATTGATATTGTAATCCAGGTCGACATGCACAGATGCTACTTGACTGAAATATTTTAAGTTAGTTAACACGACCGTTAGTTTAAACTAACGGTCGTGTCAAATTGATTCTGTTCCATGTGTGCGTCCTAACGCGTCCTAATTAAGACCTTTATAATATATATTATATAAACACTATACATTATTACAGTATTAACAAAAATAATGAACTAAATACTCTTATTTTTAAACAGCGCCACCGTTTTTGCCATGGGTATTGGAACTCTACAAATCATGAATTGTTTGAAAATAATACAGATTGTTGTAGCGTCAAGGTAACTTTTGTATTCACATAAAATTAAGCAAATCATATTTCAAGATAACTAGGCTATCAGATCATTTAGTTGAAATCAGTTAAACTTTTCCTTGCTATCTGTTCCTGTGTAAGTGGTGAACGGTGAAATTTTACGATTGAGACGCTGATAGCAGAGACATAGGAAGTTGAAACGTCATTTTCCTCAAGACAATCTTCCAGGTCATCAGAAATAATAATTTTAAAAAACGAAATAGACTTTTTGACATTTTTCCTTTCTAATGTAGGTCTAAATTATTAGAAGTTCAACCTGGCAAAACGGATAAAAGTGAGCAAACTACCTTAAACATAAATATGTCACCGCGAAGAAAACCGACTGCATCATAAACTCTGTTACAGGGTCTTGACGATTCGGCCTCATCTTCAGTTGTTTCGGCAGGGGAATTCTCAACCTGGTCGATAGGTTTGACACCTATGAAAATACATTAATATTCTCCATTGCTTTGCATCATAAAAAAAATGCATATCAACGTTATTCAATATAAAAATACATTTTGCTTGTTGACCATTTACGTTTTCAGAATTTTGGTTCGTAAATACCTTTCTGTCTTATCTATTTGAAATTATAGATTTGTAGATTAAACAACTAATTCACAAAATTTATTAAATTATATTAAATACAATGAATAAACTCCACATAAAGAGAGAGTGGTCATTATCCTAAATTAATATCTCTATTAATACATACAAGTATGATCAGCTCAATGTTTGGCTACTGTGTTTTGTTTTACCTAATTCCTGGTAAAGAAAATTAATACAGGAAATATTCAAAACAAGGAACAGAATGGAAGAAGCAGGGAACAGTGAAATTAAACTTTTTTTCTTATACATAGGCCTAAACATAAACCTAATCCTACAATGTATAATACATTATAAGTTATATAAAATATAATTTTAACTTAAATACATATATACCTAACATAAGATGTTAAAACTATTAAAACTAAATTTATTCGTTGAATTATGTAAATTGCCGTGTAATTGCATTTCATGACACTCATGATCCCAGTAAATAATTAAAAAGAACACCTGAAAGTAAAATGAATATAATAATTTTAAAAAATTAAATGAAAATATCAGTAGCGATAAATAATATTTAGAAGCCTACCATAAATGCGTTGAATACCCTCGGTATCGTCGAGTGGAAGCTGAAATTGTGGTATAAAGTTTTTGTAGAAGGGCGCCATCAGCGCCTCGGGGTCAGAAGAATGAGCGAGACCCAGGCTGTGGCCGATTAAATGAGCAGCTACTTGAAATAGGTTGATGCCTAAAAGGAAGCGTAAGAAAATATTATAAATATTGTGTTTTGTTTAATTTTTCTGCCTTTCTTGTTTCATATCTCGAGAACTACGTGTGCAGTGGATAAGCCTATCTGTATTTATCGTCACTTGGGCTTACTATCATCATCATCATCATAATCATGATTATTATCGTCATAATTATCATCGTCGTCGTCGTCGTCATCATCATCATCATCTTCGCCATCACCAGTGTCATCGTTTTCGACATCATTATTTTCATCGTAATCTTTATCGTCATTGTCATCACTGTTATCAAAATTAACATTATAAAAAACTCTTGATATAAAATTATTATTAATTGACTATACATAACCGTAGGGCCTGAATGAATTATTTACACACACGGCTGAGTAATGAGAACTTATTGTGTATGTATTTTAACGTTCATAAATTTAATTAATAAACATGTACCAGGCATAGTTACTGAATATAGAATGAATAAACATTGATAGTACAAAAGCTGAACACCAACATTAAGTGTATATTTGCAATTCAAGAATACAGTAAAAACACCAACGCATTAATTCCGGCTGATTTTAAGTAGAAGGACTATTAGTGACGTACAGTAATAAGGTAGGCCAAAAATGTAACAGGTAGGATCAATGTTGGTTGTTAAAATATTGATATTATTGTTTAATGATGCTGCAGTAGGCCTATATACCTAAAAACATTTATAAATAAGCATATTATTAATTAATTAATTACATTTTAATTTAATATCGTATCACATGACATCACACATGCTTAACACAGTTTCCTACCGGCCGTGGTCTGGAATGTGAAGTCTTCATCGTCATCAAAATGAACGTCTCCATCCAAAGAACGAAGGGCGTTCTCTGGTGGAAATGCGTGACCAAATATTCCACCTTTTCCATCAAATCGATAACCGTCACCGTGAGCGGCGTCTGAATCGAACCTTAAGTAGATATCGGCACTGCCGGTGTCCAGTCGTCTAAAAGTTAAAGGTGTGACATCACTCCACACTTGGAAAGCTCGTTCAATTGCATTTTGGGTTTGTACAACCGGAATATCGGGAGTAAAGTTGACAATTCTGTCATTGAAAAAAACGTAATAAAAATAATATATTATGGCAATAATACTGAACCAATCAATAAATATTAGAAGTTTTCATCAGTGGTTAACAGAAATTCTACACCCAATATTCCTACAAAATTGGAGCGGAGTTGCCTTTCTTCTAATTCCAGTGTCCTGAGTTCAATTCATGTGACAGCAGGCCTTTTTTTCACAACTAAAAACAACTCCACTCATAAGCAGACTTGGTTTATAAAGCGTCCTCCATCCTGTAATTGGCGAATGATATACATTAAATATTTTAATAAATAATTTTATTGTAATTATTATCCTATGCCTATTACGGTATTTGTTTTAAGTCAATGGTCAATGTTATGCCAAAATTCTATTTGATTTGAGTGGTTTTTTGACATAATGTTTTAAAGTTTACTTAAGAGACCATGGCCCTCCCATCCAGCTGTGTTTGTGATTGGAAACAAAGAATAAGAACAAGCATAGTACGTTGTAAGTGGCAAATCTCTTCACAAGACAAATATAGAGTAGGCCTACATACGGTACAAGTATGCTATACAATTTACATGAACTACAAGATGCTCTACATAATCTATACTGTAGCTCATTGTGAAGCTTAGGAAGTGGAGTTGTTTTAACCCGGTAACCTTGACAGGAATTGAACCCAGGACCTGGAATTGGTAGGCAAGCATCTTAAGATATTCAAATCCACTCCCATAATAGGGAGCTTTCGATTGCACGACGACGGTAAGACGTAGAATGTAATGACGTCACTAAAAGTCATCTGCGCATATATGTAATGTATATATAATGTATATTAAAAAAATATACATATACATTAAAATGTATAATAACTTCTTATATATATATATATATAACTCACTAAGCTTTGTCATGATTAAATATTCAGTAAATACACAGTAAATTGGGGCCGAGTTGACTACTTGGGGCCGAGTTGACATTGGGCCGAATTGACTTGGGGCCGAGTTGACTTGGGGCCGAGTTGACTCGAATTCGGCCAAATCTACGTATGCAGAGAACATAGGACGGGTGCAGGTCAACTCGGTCCTTCGCCAACTCGGCCCATACCGACTCGGCCCATACCGACTCGGCCCACTGCCAACTCGGCCTTTTACCGACTCGGTATACACCAACTCGGCCTTTTTCAACTCGGCCCTTAACTGACTCGACCCATACACCAACTCGGCCCTTATCCAACTGGGACCATACACCAACTCGGCCCTTGTCAACTCGGCCCATGAACCGAGTCGCTTTTGGAATATTTTAATGGGAAAGCTTTTCAATGATGTATTAAATGTTAATACCGTAATTATATTATAATTATTTGTCGTCACACATGAATGTATTAATTTTTGTGTTTTTTATCCACAAAGAAATGAGATACACGAACATGTAGTACATAATGTAGGCATGTCAATTTACTTTGTTTTAATTTTAATGTAATTATTGTAGCCTATTGTAGCCTTATTCCGTACAAAGACGTTGTGTCTGCTTGATCATCAAGAATACTGTGCAGGAGCCTGTTTGGAATTATGGGAAAGTTTCTTTACGATTTTATACTTAAGTTTCCAGGCAACTAGCATCGGAGTAGTGCATTTTCCGGCTTATTAAATAGGCCTATAAAAAAGTTTAAAACGGCCAATAACATTCTTTATAAATTATATTAAAACTATATATTTATCGAAGTACTGAATAACAATGACGAGTCTAACTTTATATATTTCCATTTATTTGTGTATTTTATAAAAACCAGAATATGTTGTTGTATCAAAAATGGAAACAAGCAAGAAAATACAAACATTGTGTCTGCTTTACCTCGAAGACTATCCATTACTTGAGAATCTCAGTATTTGTGGACGTCTTTCCACAAATTATACTAGTTTAATATGCAACTGATGTTTGTGATTTTTATTTTGCTAGATTTTTATACCTGTTAGTAGCGATGAATCGCTGTTGGTTTGGAATAAATAATAAATAGAAATAGCCCGGTGAGTGATTTTTTCGGGCTTATGAATATAAAAGAAGCCTGATAAAAAGGCCATTAAAATGTACTGTTATAATTAAACATATTGATAAGTTTATATGGAAAGTATGAAAATACTATATTTCTTTTATTTCATTCATCATATCATTTAGTATGAATTTACTTGTACAGAATTAGAAACATGATCAGAACTTTTAAGGTAAATGGAAACGTAACAAACAATATAACAAACGTATGACAACTTTTGATACTTATTTCATAAATCTCCATTTTATTTAAACATTTATAAACATGATTAAAATACATATCGTAATTAATGGTAACGCAACAAACGATAAAAAGGGCGTGTCTCAAAACAGTCGACCAGTAACATTTGCGTTGTTTCTTCTGTAAAAAAAAAAAAATTACACAAAGTGATACTGTAATATTTATTAATAAACTTCAAGAGCACCATGGGAATTTATTTGTAACGTTTCTTTCCACAAATTATATACAGTACTCTATAGAGTTATGCAACTAGAAATAGGCCTAGGTTCAAGGGCAAAGTCGGTTGGTCCAAATTGGTGTATGGGCCGAGTTGGTTAAGGACCGAGTTGACAAGGGCCGAATTGAATGGGCCGAGTTGGCTAAGAGCCGAGTAGGCTAGGGGCCGAGATGACAAGGGCCGAGTTGATTATGGGCCGAGTCGGTTAAGGGCCGAGTTGACAAGGGCCGAGTTGGTGTATGGGCCGAGTTGGTTATGGGCCGAGTAGGTTAAGGGCCTAGTTGACAAGGGCCGAGTTGGTTAATTTGCCGAGTTGGCATAGTTACCAACCTGAGAGATTTGAAATGCGTGAGTGACTATACCAGTTGGTTGGGGGATCCAAGCGACAGGAGAACCCTCCCCCCCCCCCCGCCGCTCAGACGATATGAGCATTTTTAAGCTGTTTGAAAACGATTTCAGGGAGTGTTTGTTGATAATACAGGTACATAAGCAAAAATATTATTAATAAAGCCAATTTGAGTTTCAATCTTGGCCTATGTTTAATTTGAGCACCCGAACTACCGTATGTAGACCTACACAAACATTTCATTACCGATCAATTTTGAGTAACTCGTTAGTGAAATAAGTAGGGCCTTCAAGGAAATACTGTACTCTCTCATGACTCAAGTTACTGCATCACCGTTTTTATAGTTTTAATACAACCAATTTCTTCTAATTTTAAATACATTTTCCCCTGATAAGATAGTATAATACATAGGCCTACTCCAAGTATCGAAATGCACGCCATCGTGTTGGGATTCAATATCCAGTCCGAAATGTAGCAATATCAGAGGTTGCATTTTTTTTTGCTATATTTTTAAAAAATTGGATATGATGTAGAATAGACAT